>NW_024429267.1:3743588-3921088 GCF_017639785.1 Mesocricetus auratus | reverse complement strand
TTATATCCCAACCAAAGTTTCCCCACCCACACCCACTCCTCCTCTGTTTCTCTTCAGAAAAGGGTGGGCCTCCATGGATATCAGACAGCCATGTATATCAAGTTGCAGTGAGAATAGGCACCTACTCTTCTATTAAGGCCGGCTGAGGAAATCCAGTAGGAAGAGAGGATCCCAAAAGCAGGCAACAGAGTCAGAGACAGCCCCTGTTCCCACTGCTAGAAGTCCACAAGAAGACCTCTTGTGGATAGAATGTTACTTTAACTATGTAAAGGTGTTACATTTGTTTATGCTGCATTTGTTTAACTATGTAAAGGATGTGTTGTTGTTACCTTGCCTGCCTAAGGCACCTGATTGGTCTAATAAAAAGCTGAGTAGCCAATAGCTAGGCAGTAGAGGGATAGGTAGGGCTGGCGGGAAGTGAGAATAAGTAGGAGGATGAATCTAGGCTTGAGTGGAGAGAATGAGGGAGAAAGAGAGGAGATGCCCAGGGCTAGCCAGCCAGACATGGAGTGGGACATGCAGAATGAAAGGTAAAAAGCCCCAAGGCAAAACAAGGAAAACTGGCTAATTTAAGTTATAAGAGCCAGTAGGACAAGCACAAGCTAAGTCTCTGTGTTATGATTTGGGAGCTGGTTGGTGGTCCAAAAGAAAACCTGCAACAAAGACCACGTTACACAATTCTAACATATAATGCAGAGTGCCTAGGTCAGTCCCATGCAGGCTCCCTGGTTGCAGTCTCTGTGAGCCTCTATGAGTCCAGGTTAGTTGATTCTGTGGGTTTTCTTGTGATGACCTTGACCCTACTGACTCCTACAATCCTTCCTTCCCCTCTTCTGCAGGATTCACTGAGGTCTGCCTAATGTTTGGCTGTGGGTCTCTGCATCTGTTTCCATTTGTTGCTGGGAGCCTCTCTGATGATAGTTGGGTGAGGCACCAATCCGTGAGTACAGAAGATTATAATTAGGAATCATTTCACTGGCTTTTTTTTTTTTGCCAGTCATGTTTGGTTCTATCCTGAGTCTCTGGGCTGTCCAGCCTCTGGGGCCTGGCCCTCAGGGTGAGCTCCCTCTCAGGGTATGGGTCTTCAGCTGGGCCAGTCATTGGTTGGTCACTCCCACAGTTCCTGTGCCACCTTTACCCCAGCACATCTTGTAGGCAGGACAAACTGTAGGTTGAAGGTTTTGCGGCTGGGTTAAGGAAGAATGAAGTCTTGCCAGCACCCCACACTGCAGGAAACGGTGCCTTTGATGTGTTCAGAGTTGATGGGTGCTTCGCTTTTATAGTTGTCAATGGTGAGTGACGGTCACTCCGATAACTACACAGCACAAAGTAGCGGAAGTGTGTTTAGGGCTACTGAGAAGTTATCAGGAAATCCTCTCACTCCCATGTCAGAATTCACTCAGTGACTGTGTGTGTGTGTGTGTGTATGACTCAAGTCAGCAATGCAAACTTTATTAATGTTGTTGCGTGTGTGATATGTGGATGGACACATATGTTGTGGGTGCACATGTGGGGATCAGAGAACACCTTTGTGGAGTTGGTTCTCTCCTTCCTCCTTTATGTGGGTTTCAGGGCTCAAACTCAGGTCAACAGGTTTGTAGCAAATGGTTTACCTGCAGAACCATCCCTTTGACCCTCAAGTCCACAATTCAAACAGCAGTTTTTAGAATCAAACACCCTAACACAATGCAATCCAAACATACTCTAATGTAACACTTATGTGCTAAGGAATGTTGGTAGGAAAACCTTTAAATCTTTGTTTGCCACAGTTAAAACATTATACTCTGGGAGCTGGAGGGATGGTTCAGTGGTTAAGAGCACTTGGTGCTCTTGCAAAGGACCCAGGTTCATTTCCCAGCACCCACATCAGGCAGCTTACAACCGCCTGTAACTCCGGTTCTGGGGGATCTGATGCTATCTCTGGCCTCTGTGGGTTTCTGCACACATGTGTTGCATATAAACTCAAGCAGGCAAATATAATACACAGAAAAATTATCCTCAAAGCTTTATAAAATTTAAAAATACATTTCTATAGAACAAAGATTTTTGCACATACAGTAAAAACTCCACAGTTTAGAACATTGAAGAGTCCTACATCTGCCCCAAGATGTTTCTGGGACTGTTTTTTTGGTATCATGTGGTTGACATAATAGCACACATGTTACGGAGGACACACAGTATGTGACCAGAACTAAGGGTTCAGAGGAGTCACAGCATGTGACATAGGTGAGTGCTCCCAGAGACACCTCGTGTTCATCACACTTGGTTTTTCAGTTTTGTTTTTGAGACAGGGTTTCTTGTATAACAGCTCTGGCTGTCCTGGAACTCACTATGTAGACCAGGCTGGCCTCGAACTCACAGAGATCCGCCTGCCTCTGCCTCCCAAGTGCTGGGATTAAAGGTGCGTGCTACCACTGCCCGGCTTACACTTGGTTTTTAATTCATTTGTGGGCATGCTGCATTTGGAAACATCTTTCCGTTGTCCAACTTTTCACCACGTTACATTCACTCACGTGACACTCTTTCAAGAAGCTGTGCTCTGCACAGCCCAGTGCTGTCCTAGGGTCATCAACTATTCTCACTGGCCCTAGCGTCACATTTCAGAGAGTCCATCTTGAGTGGCGGTGAGTGGCTTCCTTCCGTTATGACGATGACATGTGACTTCATGTCTCAGAGGGGCCAGTGTCTCCTTTGTTCGGGTGACCCAGAAGGCTGGCGTGCCAGTGTTCTTCAGGTCAGCCCTGTACCCAGCTCCCAGTGTCAGGCAGGTTTGGAGGGTCCCTGTTCTCACAGGAGCTGCCTTTGTCTCAGCTCCCTGCTCTGGCCCCTGTGCCTGCTGGAGACTCCCCAGTGCTGTTCACAGCCTCACTTTGAGAACTCACGACCCTGCCTCTGCCCAGGCTGTTGGAACAAGGCACAGGCATGTGTGCTGGAGGTCCCCCTGAATCTGGACATCCTTGTGAGGGCAGGGCCTTGGGGACATTACTGTATCTGAGCCTCAGCTCCCCCTCTAGATCAGAGAGCTTGCACCGTAGGGTCTTCAAAGTGGAGGTGGAGGAGACTTTGTGGGAATTTGAACACTGTGGGGGGAGGGACTCCGCCCAGGCCAGGAAAGGCCAATGTGATCGAGGCAGAATTTCTGTGAGGACAGGGCGGCCTTAGTAATTCTTTTTTATTTTTACTAATTTATTTTTGGGTTTTTGAGACCGAGTCTCCTCCTGTAGTTCAGGCTTCAAACTCATGATCACCCTGCCTCAGCCTCGTCACTACCACACCTGGTAAGAGAAGATTTTAGACTCTTTCAGTTGTTCATAGAGCAGACCCTAGTCACATCAGCTTAGCGGCAGGGGACGAGCTTTCTGGGCACGCCACAAACATGTGCACGCAACCCGTGACAAATTTGCAAGTTCTATTTCAGTGAGGGCCACAGAGAGACAACTGCACAAAGTGTGGTAAGTGTTGTGTTAGTCATTACAGAAAGTTCCAGAAGTACTGAGTCATAGTTCTTCACTCTCAAATGTAAGCTGGCCCAGAAACCCCTCCCACCCACCTCAAGGCTTTTACAAGGGCCAGTTTCCATAGCATCCTTTGTCCTACTCTTAGACCTATGAACATCTGATGATGCCATCCCCTGCATCCATGCTGACCCTCCTCTGCTGATGACAGACACGGCCTGGGCTTGCTTCTCTGTCCTTGCTGGAGTGGGGGTGATACTGGGTTTCCCCACTCTTCTGGCCATGTCCAAGGCTGTCCAACAAGACCCTAGCCCTGTCCCTGCTCCTGCCCCATCAAGGTCCCGCCTACCCAGGGGACAGGCACAGAGTGGAACCCCAGAAATCCTGACCCTCCCACTCTCCTCGGCAGTGTAAAGAGTCAGCTGCCATCTTCCAGGACCCTCAAGCTTCCATCCCTCCGGCTCTCCTCTTCCTGGGGAAAAAATCCACCCAACAAACTCAACCTGGGACCCACAGACCCTGACATGTATGAGGGCTGCTGAGCCTAGCCACTGTTACACCCCGTCCTGGAACTCCACAAGGACTCCCCTCCCCAAGACAGGGTGATGCTTTCTCTTTCCTTATCACCAAATCGATGATAGGGATGCGGCTAGGGATGCGAGCTAGGGATGCGGCTCAGCGGGTGTGGCTCAGGTGGTAGCGTTTGCTTAGCATGCACCAAGCCCAGAGTTCGATCCTGTCAGCGGGTATATCGGTGTGGCGGTGCATGCCCTCAATTCTAGTACTCAGAGGTAGAGGCAGGAGGATGAAGCAGTTCAGGGTCATCCTGGGCTACACAGTGTATTTTAAGGCCAGCCTGGGATACATGAGACCCTGTGTCAACAAAACAAAACAAAACAATAAAAAATCCCTCTGTGACGTTAAATGTCTTGATAGTTCACCTGTACCCTCCTCAGGGTCCCGGGGCCCACATCTGCCTCCCTTCCTAGATTTTGGACATCCCTGCTGGTCAGCCACCATACCTCTGATACCTCTGGCTGCTTGCTGAACACAGCTCCCATCCTACCCCCCCATGTCAGACTTCTCTTTCTGATTTGTTCTCCGGACTTGATGGAGGTAACACTCAAATGTGCTATCACTCAGTTCTCTGACAAGGGCTCAGAATTGTTGAGAACCTTCCTTCCGAAGCCCTGTAGGAAGTGAGTGAGGGCAGGTGACCATGTGACTTAACATCTCCGGAAAGGTCTGTTCTTCGGCCAGTGAGCAAATGGTTCCGCACCCAAATCCAGACACTTGTGAGCGAGAAGGAGGGCTCATTCTAGTCAGGCTGGGCAGCAGGTGTGAATCAGGCTTCCCCTGGCAACTGGGGCCTTGTGGCTGCAGACCAGAGACTCTCTCTCTCTCCCTCTCTCTCTTCCTCCCTCCCTCCCTCCCTCTCTCTCTCTCTCCCTCCCTCCCTCCCTACCTCTCTCTCTCTATCTATCTCTCTCCCTCCCCCTCTCTCCCCCTCCCTCCCTCCCTCCTCTCTCTCTCTCTCTCTCTCTCTCTCTCTCTCTCTCTCTCTCTCTCTCTCTCTCTCTCTCTCTCTCTCTCTCATGTCCAGGCAGAGAGCCAGGAGCAGTGGTGTCCTCCAGCCTGCCCTGTCCTCTTTAGTTCAGCCATATCTCACTAGTTTGTAGATTAGCACAGACAGTGAGCCTGTCCTCTGGGTGTCCTCAGCACATTTAGAACTTTGAAGAAGATGCAAGTATTATGATCCAGGTGAGAAGAAAGCAAGTATGGAGGCAGGGGGATGATTGAGGTGACCTCTGAGGCTTCTTCATTGCATGGTCCAGGAGAGATCACTTAAGTCCTAGATCCACCTGATGTCAAATGCTGCACTGTGCCATCATCACCACAAGAGGGCGCGCGCACACAGACAAAGACAAATGCTTCATTTTTTTTTGGTGAGCTAGTGCCAACATCTCACCTGTAGGTTGACTGTTTACTTTTTTCCTTCTGAAATAATGGCATCACATAGGAAAGTTGTGAATGTTGTAACTATGACCCTTAACCATTCCACAGAAGCTGCTGGAATGCTGCCCAAGTCCACCAGTCTTCAGGTGTGTTTCCTGCACACAGGGACATCTAAGTCATGTCAGCCATCACCATCATCAGTGCTACCTGGGCTGAGACCCCACCCTCAGTATCCAGGTTCACTCAATGGCCTCTTCTAGCAGTGGTGTCACCTCACTGTCCATCCCATCGGGTCTTCTGCAGCCAGACCAGCACCACTGTTGGTGGTGACATTGAGCCAGGGTCATTAGAGGTTTCTCCTGGCTAGCCTCCCTGCTTGAAGAGCCCCCACCCTCAGGTGCCCGGGTGGGGGACACTTCCAAATGATCTGTCCCTGGGATGCTCATGTGGTCATTTGAATGTAATGGTGTTTTCTGGATTTTCCCACCACTCTCTGGAACTGATGTCTTTGTAAGTGGTTGGCACCATCGGTGGCCAGTGACATTCAGTCTGCTCTTTTTCTTTCTTTCTCCTCCTATTATTGTTCCTCCTCTCCCTCCTCCTCCTCCTCTTCTTATTCTTTGAGACAGAGTTTCTCTATGTGGCCCTGGCTGTCTTGGAACTCCCTCTACATACCAGACTGGCCTCAGACTCACAGAGAACCACCTGCCTCTGCCTCCTGAGCGCTGGGACTAAAGGTGTGCATCTGTGAGATTTTTAATGAATGGTTAATGACAGGTGTCACAGGTCCTCCTTGGCTGGACCTTTGAAGAAAAGACAATCTGCTTGTCCTAATTTCCTTTCCCATTGCTATGATAAAAATCCCCTCATGAGAAGATGCCAGGGGAGAAAAGGTTTGCTTGGCTCCCGATTCTGGGTTCCACCCATCAATGTGGGGAAACTGAGGTGAGAAGAGCTTGAAGCAGCTTGTCACATGGCATCCACTCCAGAGATTCTCAGCTTGCTTTCTCCACTCTCATATAATCCAAGGTCAAAGCCTAGGGAATGGTGCTGCCCACAGTAGGCTGAATCTTCCCATCTAGATTAGCAAAAGCAAGGCAATCCTCTCAGACACGCCCATAAGCCTGTTGACCTAGACAGCCCCTCACTGAGACTCTCTCCAGGTGATTCTACACTGTGCCAAGTTGACAGATAAAACTGCCAATCACACTGTCCATCAGTGTGCACTGGGTTTCTCCCAGATGTCCAGCCAGAGTCTCATAGCCCAGTGAGGGGTTGTGGGTCAAAGGTGGTTGATCTCAGGGGTGGGATGAATGGGATGAGATGCCACTGCTGTTCCTGTTGGAGCCTCAGAGTTCCCCAAAGAAACAGTGAGGCTGGGCATTGGTGGCCCACTCCTTTAATCCCAGCACTTGGGAGGCAGAGGCAGGCGGATATCTGTGCATTCGAGGCCAGCCTGGTCTACAAGAGCAAGTTCCAGGACAGCCTCCAAAGCCACAGAGAAACCCTGTCTCGAAAAACCAAAAAAAAAAAAAAAAAAAACCAAAACCAAAAAAAAAACAGTGAGCATGCACACACACACACACTCATACACACTCACTCACGCACTGTACCTGTATTGGCTGGGAGGACACACAAGATGACAGTATAAAGTGGTAGTATGTGAAGGTATGATATGGACTGTTTAACCCTGCTGTGGGAAAAGCCAAAAGTCAATCCAGTTGTCAGCAAAGTTTCCCCTCAGTTCAAAGTGCAGTAGGTGGAATTGCAAGGTACAGATGACCTCTGCGGGGAGCCTAAGGTGACCCAGAGAGGGGCCAGAGCCTGCCAGTGTGAGGAGTGGACACCTGCCAGGACACTGCAGACCTCAGGGGGAAACAGCAGACCTGCTGAGGAACGACGCACAGTAGGGACAGGGTCCTGGGGAGGGTGGGACCCTGTGGGGGAGGGGCGTGGCAGAGACACTGATCACCTGTGGAGGACATATCAGCCTAATGAGTGTATGCAGTGACAGTGACCGATGCCTGGAGACTCAAAGCATCTAGAACAGGGAAAGCACGGAGTGGTGGTGGCACAGGTGAATGTGACCCAGACGGGACTTTCCATCCCAAGTGCTTGCTGACCACACCCCTCCCACCGAGACCCTTCACCTACAGCTTAGGCCGCCCCTGGGCCCCTGCGTCCTGGACAGCCCCTGAATCAGCTCCGAGCCTGCCCATTGTCCTGAAAGCTTGGGGTGACTTTTTACTGCCTCGCTCACAAATGTGTGAGAGACATTAGTGCTGGGCCAGGCAAGGTGTTAGGGGATCAGATGGCTCCAGGGGACTCACTCTGGTCTTACTATGAGCAAAAATGGCACACCAGTCTTTTTTTAGCTCGGACATATTATCATTGATACGGGACCTCTGGAGACTTCTGCTCCTGTGGGCACAGCAGTATTTCACATGATGGCTGTTTTGTCAGTATGTATCTCCAGATGAAAACCAACAGAAGTTCCAGACAACCTGAAAACCCACAAGCAAGAGACAAACCATGGATAGGCTTCAGAAGTGAGAGGGATCTTCGTTACCACGGTATAACTCGGTTTCCCTTACTGATACACCTCATGGCGTTGGAAGGACTCTGCCAGGCCCTTAGCAGGTACGTGGTAAATGTGACCTCCGAGGTGGCTTTGGGAGACCTGAGAGACAAGATAGGCTTGGGAAGATTTTTTGAGATGTAGATGCCAGAGGAAAAGTCGCTAAGAGGGTGGGTGTGGGCACTGTCTTAGTTAGGGTTTCTGTTGCTGTGAAGAGATATCATGACCACAGCAACTCTTATAAAGGAAAACATTTAATTGGGGTGGCCCACATCTCCAGAGGTTCAGACCATTACCATCATGGCGGGTCATGGCGGGACACAGCACTGGAGCTGAGAGTTCTACATCTTATATCCACAGGCAACAGGAAGTAAGCTGAGTCACTGGGCTTGGCTGGGGCACGTATGAGTCCTCAATGCCTGCCTCCACAGTGACGCACTTCCTCCACCAACAAGGCCATGCCTACTCCAACAAAGCCACATCTCCTGTGAATTTATGAGGGCCAGTTACATTCAAACGACCACAGGCACTGTGGCCCAAATCAGTGCACATGTACGCCACTCCGGGCTCACATGGGCTCCAAGGATGTGTGTTCAACAAGGAAGCTGGGTCTGTTCTGAGTCTCAAGTGCCCAGTCAGCTCATGTACTATAGCAGGTAACAGGGAAACAGATGGTTTTTGGGGGTACAGCTACTTGGGCACTCCAGGAAGAGCTGTGGGTAACTGTGTACATGTCTTCACATGAAGACTTAGGTACTCAGGATTAGGTTACTCAGGGAGGCACAGAGGGCTGGGCTGGGACCCTCCATGTAGGCAGAGAAGGAGAGGGCTGTGGGAATGGCAGTCCAGGTGGAAATTGGTGTGTGTGTGGGGTTCCGGATAAATCCCTGACCCAGGGAAAACCTGCCTCAACTCTGCCGACCTAACCTGCCTTAGGCACAGATTTGAGATCCACTCTCCGACCCCACGACCCCACCCCCACGGTTGAAGATCTTCCAAACGAACCCCTTTCACAAAATGCTAACCAGTGACAGGCAAGGAAGATGGGCCTGGGGCTGCGTGGGGGAGCCCCTCATCTAATCACTTCTCCACGGCTGGAGAGCCCTTCAAGGCTGCGAGCTCACTCTGACGCTGGGTGGGAAGGGGCCACTGCAGTTTACGTCAACCCCACTCCACAAGGGTGGGAGCTGAGGCCCCGAGAGAAGGACAGTTTCCTGTGTCACACACCATGCTACAAGCGTCTCGTTCCACTTGACATGTGTGCCCAGCCTGAGCCACGCCCGGGGGACCCAGCCCACACATCCTGAGGGGGAACAGAAGCTATGCAAGGTGAGTGACAAAGGCCGGGAGACTGCCACCCAGCAGTGATCCAAGGCAGGCAGAAGCAAGTGACTTGACTTAGAGTTGGGTTGATGAATTCCTTTGGAAGAGGGGAGATCACCATGGCCTCCCTGGCTGGGCACAGAGCTTGCACTTCGGGCAGGAGGGTGGGATTAGGAGGGAAGGTTAAGTGAAGGCAAGGTCAGGTTATAGGGCCCTTGGGTGTGCGCAGAATCCCCGTGGACCTGGGAGGCCTTACGTCCTCAGAACACCCCTCCTCTTCCACCTGCCAGGACAGGGGTTCAAAAAAATCACATTTTTGAGACAGGGTTTCTCTATTACGTAGCCCTGGCTGTCCTGGAACTGACTATGTAGACCAGACTGTCCTCGAACCCAGAGATCTGCCTGCCTCTGCCTCCTAGTATACCACCATGCCCTGTCCTCCAAGGAATCCCTCTTAATGTCACGTGTGGCTGTGACGTCCTTTCCTCCTGCCCTCCTGCTGTCACATCTTGCTGCCTGACCTGACACTGTTCTGGGCAGACCACAGGATCTGGAATGATGTGCTTCCCCGCTGGCTTGACGCTGGGCCTCAGTGACCTTATCTGTGTAATGGATGCCCTGCCTATCCTGCAGGGTCCCTGGGTCAGCGGTCCTGCAGAGCCCACTCCAGGACTGAATCCTGTTCTCCCCAGGAAGCTCAGCTTAGACATTTTTCTCCCATTTGGGGATGAGGAAACTGAGGCACAGAGAAATTAAATGGTTTGGGTAAGCTCTTCCAATCTGTAAGTGACAGAGCCAAGGTCCTTATCTGGGTCCTGGGAGTCTAAATCTAGTCTCTGCTTTTCCAAGTCCCTTCCCTACCCCACCCTCATCATTGAAAAGAAACTCCCTATAGGTTTGGACCTGTCCAACCCTTGAGCCCCAGGATCCTTCCAGTGGGAGGTAGCATCATCCACAGCTACAAACAGGAGTGTCTGTCTCCAACTAACGAGGCACATTGGAGTCCAGGCAACAGAGGAGGGTTATGATAATAGAATGTGTGCTGGGGTACCGTGGATGCAGCTTTCAGGAACCTTGTTCTTGATTTCATGTGCTAAGTGATGGGATGACTCATGAGCCCTCTGTCTACAGTTATTAAAGATGCTGTGCCTCCGCAAGCTACCCCAGTCAGCCCCTGTGCTGCCCCATGTGACTAAGCCTGCCTTAGTCAACAGGCAAGTCAACATGCTGGGGAACATTTGGCAGGTGAAAGCTGTCAAGGAAGCTGCGGCGCCATAGCAATTGCTGGTTCATAACTGGGGCCCCCTGCCCATCGCGGACGGCCCTTTTAACTGCCAGCCACAGGCCGAAACCAGCCGGCCACGAGG
The DNA here is from genome assembly GCF_017639785.1 of Mesocricetus auratus. NCBI lineage: Eukaryota > Metazoa > Chordata > Mammalia > Rodentia > Cricetidae > Mesocricetus > Mesocricetus auratus. The sequence continues at coordinate 3,910,409 of NW_024429267.1, read as the reverse complement.
CACCTCGGGGTCGAGGGAAGACAGCTTGCAAGCGGTATATCTGGGGTAACCATGGCCTACGTGCGCGGGCCTGTGGGGTGACAGTGCTCGCTCACCCGGCGGTAAAGTGGAAAAAAAAAAAGCTGTCAAGGATGCTGGGGGGCTGGGCACCAGGATGGGGATGACTAACACCAGCATGCACGATTGTGGAAACAACCCCTTATTCTGTCTTGATAGACTTCAAAACAATTTTGTAGTATGACCTTTCTGTTCCCTGTGGTTGTTCTGTCGTCTTGGGAAATGGAATCTTAATAGTTTTGGTCGTCAGCTTTTTTTTTTTTTTGAGACAGGGTTTCTCTGTGGCTTTGGAGGCTGTCCTGGAACTCGCTTGGTAGTCCAGGCTGGTCTCAAACTCACAGATATCCGCCTGCCTCTGCCTCCCGAGTGCTGGGATTAAAGGCGTGCGCCACCAACGCCTGGCGGTTGTCAGCTTTAGTTGTTGAGGGCTGATCTATCTCTCCAGCCCTGTTCTGTCAGCCTGCGAGGACAGAACTCACCCTAGGGCACAGAATCTTGGGAACAGACAGCATATAGATAGACTGTACTTGAGCCACCCCTTCCCATGCCTCTGCCGGGGGCAGACATCACTTATCAATTATAGCACTCTTTCTGAGCGAGGCCTCTGAATTTCAATATTACCCTTCAGGCAGCCACTATCAGTTGATTAAAGATGGCTATTTGGGTGCAGTGGAAGTCAGCAGTGTGACTCAGAGATGTGGGGTTCAGCCCTGCCATGCCTGTGAGCTGGCTTCTTCCTCAGGGAAAGGAGCCTGAAGTCAGGACATTTCCACAGGATTGGGACAGAATGACCTAATAATGCAGGCCAAGGCTTAGAACACAATGAACCCTCAACCAACAATGATTGCTAGAAATTGCTAGTTTTTAAGTGTTTAGTGGTATACATGTATATAATATTGGGAGGGAGGGAGGGAAGGAGGGAGGGAGGGAGGGGGACTTAGTGACTCAGCTTAGTCTCACATCAGGGTGAGGTGCCTCCTAAACTGGTCACAGAATCTTGGCCGTCTCCACTGGTCCCTTCCCTGCTTCAGAGCATAGGCAAGAGACTCTCTGGGAATCCCCTCCCCCAGAGGATTATTCTACCCTATTTCCACCTGTGTAGAGGCCTAGAGGGGCAGAGACCCCCCCCACACCCACACCCAGGACCTCAGCCAAGAAGCCTCTGCTAGCCCCACGGAGGGCCCTTCCTTGGCTTGCTTTGGCAGACGTGGCAGAGTTCCATCCATTTCCTCTACCCTGGGGGAATCTACTCAAGCACAGGATGTACTCTGGAAGAAGGAGCCCTTCACCTCACATCAGGCAAGAGACCCAGGAGTCATGCCCCAAGCCGAGACAGACCTGGCAGCTTAGGGATTGATAGAAACCAACTCTCAGCTCACTTCCTGGGAACCTCCAGGGGAGGGGAGCGTGAGGCCCAGAGAAACAGGCCTGGAAGTAGGGGCTGGATCCCACAGCTTTCAACATGTGTGAGAATAGCTCTAACCACTGTACCAAAGAAAGGCCAGTTGTAATAGTTCAGAGAAGAAGGAAGGAAGGAGGAAGGAAGGAAGGAAGGAAGGAGGAAGGAAGGAAGGAAGGAGGGACAGAAGGAAGGAAGGAAGAAGGAAGGAGGGAGGAAGGGGAGGAGCTGTGGTGGCATGTGTCTGTCAATCACCTAAACAACTTAGTAGGCGGAGGCAGGAAATCCTCAAGAGTTTAATGCCTGCCCAGTTACATAGGGAGACTCTGCCCAAACAACAACAAAAACCAAACCAAATGAACTGAAAGCTTGGAAAAGGAGCAGAAATGCCCTGTGTACCCACTGTAGGTGACAACACCGTTCTAAGGACTCCGACACTGTCACCTGTTATCTCTGTTGATGACATGGATGCTTTAGCAGTTCCTACAGACGACCCTGATGCTCAGAGAGAAGTCAGAGTCAACAGAGCTGAGCGCTGGGCTGGGCCCACTCGCAGTCCCTCTAGAGGCAGCTGTCTCCAGGCCCAGCGGGCAGTAGATAACCTCCACTGATGTCATCACAGGAACCAGTGCACGCAAAGACAGAAGAGATGGCTCAGTTGGTAAAATGCTTACCGTGCAAGCACGGGGGCCTGCTTTTGAACCCCAGCACCCACGTAAAAGCCCAGTGTGGAGTTGCATACGTGTAATCTCGGTGCTTGTGAACACAGATTTCTGGGGCTTGCTGGCAAGCTCCAGGTTCAGTGAGAGACTGTCCCCAAAATTAAAGGTGGAGAAAGACTGAAGAGGTTTCTGTCTGACCTCCACCTTGGTAAACTGTAACTGGGTTATTATAACCATCGGGCTTCTGCTCTGCTGCGGCCTCAGAGCCCAGCGCATTAGCGTCTCCCATGTCCCCTGCCTGCCTCTGAGCAGGTGAAGAACTGATAGGTTCTTAATGGGAACATTTTCGGAGGAGAAAGGAACTGGCCAAGTTGGAGTCACTTAAATTAGCTTTGCTTTGATCTGGTCAGACTGGTCTGATCCAGTTGGATTTAGCCAGAACCATTTGAAACGGGCTGCAATCTTCTTTAAACAGTATATATTGCTGGGATCAGTCAGAACATGTTAGAGTTGGTTACATCCTGATCCGGTCAGCCCTGGAATTTGCTAGAACTGGCTTGACTTGGTTAGAAGTGATTTGAGCTGGCTGAGACTGGCTGGAAGCAGCTCAGGCCTGTTTGGTATGGTCTTGACCACAGCTCTGGTTTCACAAGATCTGCTTTAATTCTATGCTCCAGGCTGGGCTGCCTTGGTGATGTGTGAGGGGCTGAGGGACGTCATGCTGGAAGGTGGGGTGGTGACAGTCAAACCTGCCCAGGGAGGGTCTCAGAAGCTGAGCTAAGGGTGTGTGCTGTCAGATCTATGTTCAGATCAGCCTCAACCCTCAGCACTACACAGCGCACATGCTATGGAGCAGCTGCCTCACGCCCAGTGATTAATGGGAGGGGGGGAGATACTTTCTCCACTCGTTCTGCGTAAATCAGTGCGCTCGGAAAATCAGTGCACTCGGGAGCCTGTCTTTGATTTTATGGGTTCTTGCTGGAGCATGAAATGTCTTGGAGCACACACTCTCTGAGGACCTTGGAGCCACTAAACCCTCGCTGCTCTTCTGTGTCCCATTTCCCCCTCCAGGCCCCCACCCCCATCTCCCCCCAGCCCCCTTTCCCTTTCAGGATCCCCCCCTGAGCTCTCCTAGACTGAAGAGCTCCCAGGGGTCCCCAGAGGTGGTTCCTGCAGCCACCCTCAGCTGAGGAGGGCAAGGGCCAGCAGTGCTTTGTAGACACCGGGTGGCATGGAGACAGAAGCCACAGCATAGAACGTAGACTGCCTGTCCCTGCACAGGGCAGAAGCCATCCTGACAGTCCAGACCAACCTCTGGAGGACAGGGAGGGTATCGGGTGCTTTTCTCCTCACTGGGATAAAATACTCGACCAAAGCAACTTACAACAGGTAGTTTTCCTCACAGTCTGAGGGAACAGCCCACGATGGTGGAGAAGGCACGGTGACAGGAATGTGGGGCAGTTGGTCACAAGCTGTTCAGTCAGGTTGCAGAGAGAGGCGCATGCTGACGCCCTGCTCACCTCGTCCTTTCTCCCCAGTGTGGGACCCGGGTACACAGAAAGGTGCATTCAAGGTATGTCTACCCATGTTAGTTAACCAAATCTAGACACTCCAGAGACTTGTCTCCTAAGTGTTTCTAGGTCCTGTCAATCACTATTAGCTGTCACAGAGAGCCAGGGAATAGAGCTGGGTCAGGCCATTCATGGGCTTCGAGGCACTGATGTCAGGCTGTGGGGGCTCCAGGTAGGAGTTTAAAGTGGGAAGTTCTGGGGAGATCTTATAAAGGGCACAGAGGTCAGACACTTCTTTTCTCCACGGACCCTCAGGTAGGAGACCTACTCCAGCCCCTAACAGGGATGGCACACTGCCCATCCCCAGTCCAGGGGCCCACCTCCTTTCAGGAAGGTATCTATCTTCAGAACTCACTAAGTGCTGGTTCTCTCCCCAAAGCCCTTGATAGTGACTGTAGGTCACAGATAGGTAGCCCCACTTTATCAACTAGACAGGAGTCTTCACCTCGCTGAACCTCAGTTTGTTTGGGCGGCAGGGGTAGGGCACACATGACATACAAGGCAATTCAAAGAATGGTTGCAAAGTTTCAATGTACTAAACCAGTATGCAAAGTTCATGACAGTTGCCTTGCTGTTGCATGACTTCCTGCGGGAATGTGACCAAACATCTACAGACCCCAGTTTGGGTACCTGCAATAGACTGAAGACATGAGCCCACTCGAATCTAGCTTGGTGAGCCAATGAGTCCACTAGGGTTACTCACAGGAGCGTGGGTGACTCAATGGCAGCTGCTTCCCAGCAAAGCCCACACCAGCATGGGTGAAGACCCTTGAAAGACCCTCAGCACAACTAGCCAAATAGCATCCTTTTTCCAGGACTTGTTACTGCTTGTAGATCCTTGGGGAGGAGTCTGAAAATCTTGTAAATTTCCAGCACTTCCTGAGACTTGTGAGTTCTGGTTACCGCCTGGGCCTTTTAAGTCTTCTTTACTTCCTAAGTCTTAATTAGCCTCCCTCCAGAAGAGGATGTCTCTTATTCAGACGGAATAGCTATGCATGCAATACTAGCCATTCATCTAATGGTTGAATCTAGTCTTCTTGTCACCAAGAACTCACCTTTAGTCATAGAGGCACCTTGCAGACTCAGGTCTGCCCCAGAGTCCTGCTAAGCCGCTGTCTCACTGGCCATGTGGCCTCTGAAGCAAGGACATATGCTTGGTCTGTCCCCCACATTGCTGTGGAAATCCAGAGATGAACGGGCTCAACCACACTGTCTTTTCAGACGGGGGCACTGCCCACCATGTCCCTCTAGGTGCTGCAGGCTCACGGGTGACAGACACTTGCCCTGGTAGGCAGTACCTTAACATATGCATTAGCCACAGGGGCCACCTTTGCCTGGGCTCACGAACTGGTTGGGCATCTGGGATGCTCTGATGGTCCCAGGTTGGGACTTCCTCTCTCCTTTCTGTGGCTTCACTGGTCTCTGCCTGTTGCCCTTCCTTCCCCTTACGTGACACTTACCTTTGGCCTCAGTGTCTGCTTTTGAGGAAGACCAGCCAGAGATTTGGATGATGACAGTGAGCTTTGCTCACCCAGAGGACTAGGACACCCAGGGTCTCCTCAGAAGTGACCTCTTAGCACCCGGCTCAGTTCCACTCATCTGGCCAGAGGCTGCTGCAGCCTAATGGGAGGTTCTCTGGGGAGGACCTGGCTGGAGTTGCAGGTAAAGAAGAGACACACAAGGGAGAAGGGAGAGCCACAGAGGGGAGGAGGGAGAGCCACAGAGGGAAGGAGGGAGAGCCACAGAGGGAAGGAGGAGAGCCACAGAGGGGAGGAGGGAGAGCCACAGAGGGAAGGAGGGAGAGCCACAGAGGGAAGGAGGAGAGCCACAGAGGGGAGGAGGGAGAGCCACAGGGGAGGAGGGAGAGCCACAGAAGGGAGGAGGGAGAGCCACAGAGGGGAGGAGGGAGAGCCACAGAGGGGAGGAGGGAGAGCCACAGAGGGGAGGAGGGAAGCCACAGAGGAGGAGGGAGAGCCACAGGGGAGGAGGGAGAGCCACAGGGGAGGAGGGAGAGCCACAGAGGGGAGGAGGGAGAGCCACAGAGGGGAGGAGGGAGAGCCACAGAGGGGAGGAGGGAAGCCACAATGAGAAGTGTAGAAGGAGAGCTGGGGGGTGGGCAGAGGGAAGCCACAGAGGGGAGGAGGAGGAGAGCCAAGGGGGAGTGAGGAAAGACATAGGCCTTAGGTCACTCCTCCTGGGGGACATATAGAGAAGCCCCCATGGTGAGTTTTTGCACAAAAATGACTTGATACTTGGTGCCCTTGGTCAAACCGCTGACCAGGGCTGGAAGCCATAAAGCTTTAGGAGCAAGGATGAAGCAGGAACCCTGGGATGCTGGACTGAACTTCTGGGCTTAGTTGTCTCTGTTAAACCCCTCCCTCCCTCCCTCCCTCCCTTCTCCCCTTTAGTAGAGGGATAGACAAAAGCAGATCCAAACCTCCACAGTCCAGTTCCCCACCCTCACCCCTGTTCTAGATCAGCTGGAACAGGCTGCCTTGTGTTAAGAGGCCTGGCCACAGCTGAGGCCGCTGGCCGCTGACCTTGGCCTGGTGGGCTAGCTGGGCCCCTGGCCACTGCTTGGGCTACTGATGGTCTGCTGGTTACTGGTGCCTAGCCTGTTTGCAGCCTGGGTTTAGGTGAGTGTTACCTCAGGTGACCCAGATGCCCAAGTGACATTCTGAGCTCTGAAGAGCAGGAGCCTTAACTCCATCTTGCCCTCCTCAAATCCCCACCAGAGTGACAAGGGCCAGGGTAGGCTGGCAGCAGCCCCAGATGTAAGTCACTGCTTACCACCCCTCTTGAACTAATCACCAGCCATCCCCATGCCTGTCAGGTGCCCATCTGTGTGTCCCCAGCTCTGGGACCACCATTAATGACATGCTGCAGCAGTTTTATGAAGTGTAGCTTGGAACAATTTTACACCTCATTTGATTTATGTTGAGGGATACTCTCTCCTCTCAGAGGCCACCCCCACCTCCCTGGAGAGATGCACATGCTACCCATCCCAGCCTCCTTAGAGCCAGGCTTCTGTGCAGGAGGGCGGACTCTGGCTCCTTAAGTACCTGTGACCTGACCCTCTTTTCAGCTTCCTCTGTGGCGGTTCTTGAGACAGGGTCTTGTGCCTGAGGCCTTCGCAGGAGTCTTGGTAATGACAGGCAGAATTCAGGACAGAGCAAATGGTTGAGGACTAGTGGCTGATTTCACAGTGGGGAAACTGAGGGTTGGAGAGAGTCTTCAAGGCCGTGTAGGTCCTCAGAGGGTCACTTGGGTGGCCTGTGGCAGATGCTGCCTCTCCCCTTAGCAGAGTGATGGATCTGCACTTAGACCCATGGCAGCTGCCAGCCAGTCCTGCAGACAGTAGGACCTACTGACTGGGCAGTCACAATGCTGAGGCCAATGCAAAGTCCAGTGAGAAGCCCTCTGTCCACTCCTCCCATTGCAGACCGACTGCAGGATGGCACAGGGAGAGGAGACCTTGCCTTCAGGTACATGGCTGGTTGGCTGCAGTCACGGCCAGCCCTTCCTTCCAGGAAAGATACCATAACTCCTTACCTGAGGGCTATGGTTTTGTCTGTGGCCAGAGCTTCCAGCCATTTACAGAGCCAGGCTCTAGGTGGGCTCCGGGGGTATAAGAGTGAGGCAGAAGTGGATAAGCCCAGGTAATGAGGCTGTGAAGACAACATTGTGGCTCCCACAGCACCTGCTCCCTGGGTTTAAGACTTGGAGCTAATCTCACTGGCCCAGCCCACCCACACCCCCCACTACAGAAGTTGGAGGGACCACAAACTTGACATGTGAAGATAATGTGACCAGTGATCCAGTTACATGTTCTTGCCCCAGTTAAGACCCAGAGGCTGGTGCCATGAGGAAGCAGAGGACACGGCTTTCCTGTGGTTGCTGACTGGGTAGCTACACTAATATCTAAGGCAGGGGCAACGGTCCTAGCTCAGATTACTAGGCACCAGAGTTCAGGGCTAGTCTACAGGGCCCTCCCCCATCCCAAGGACTGATAAGGTGGTGTCTCCTAATGGGTGGCTCTGGGGCGACATTCTCGTTCCCCTTGAAGAGGACACACAAGAGTCTCCAAGACCTAAAAGGTGCTCCTTTTTCTTTTTTCTTTTTAAATGAAACTTTCTAGTATCCGCTGAAGTATAGTAGGAAAAGGGTCCCCGCCACAGGCCTCAGCCACCCCACGCCTGTCATTTTTCACCTTTCTGTCTCCACACACACTTTCCCCCCTCAAGCTTTTAAATTAATGGGCTTTTTAGGACAGTTTTAGATTCAGAGAGAAATTGAGCCTAGACGTGAATTCCCAGAGGCCCTGTGCCCCACCCCACAGATGCCCCTATAATTACATGTTGCCTTACATGGTATGCTTTGGGAGCCAGACTTGCATTATTGTGAACAGAAGCCCCGTCATGATTTCCATGGTTTTTTTCCCTAATGATCTCTCTCTGTCCTGGGTTCAGTTTAGTCACTCGTCTCCTTAACTCCTGCTGGCTGTGACAGCTTCACAACCATCTTCCTTTCTGATGTCTACACAGCTCTAAGGAAACCACAGTCATAGGGATGGTGGGTGCCCTTCTCTTAGGAACGACAGCCCAGGCTAACCTCAAACTCACTGTGTAGCTGAAGACGACATTGAGCTTCTGATTGCCCTGACTCTACCTCCCAAGTGCTGGGATTGCAGGTGTGTGTCCCATGCCCAGTGTGTGTGGTGCTGGGGATCGAACTCAGGACCTCATGCATGGGAGGCAAGCTCTCTACCAACACAGCTCAATCACTAGAGCACGATTATGAGGTTGTCTTAAAGTCACAGAGGCAAATGCCAGCTTTCTCCATGAAGGTTTCTTAAGTGTCTCTAGATCCTAGCTCATCACAGCTGATGCTGACGGTCACTGGCTGGAGCTGTCAGGCTTCTCAGCTGTAAACTGGCTTTTTCCTCTTTCCGTTTCTGCTCTTTGGAAGTCAGGCTCAGAAGCCCAAGCTCAAAGAGCAGAGGCTTCGCTCCCCTCCCTCAGGGTGGAATCTGTGTAATACTTTTAAAGACTCCTTAAATATTTATTTATTTTTGGTTTTTCAAGACAGGTTTCTCTGTATAGCTTTGGAACCTATCCTGGAACTAGCTCTTGTAGACCAGGCTGGTCTTGAACTCACAAAGATCAGCCTACCTCTGCCTCCCCAGTGCTGGGATTAAAGGTGTGTGTCACCACTGTCCGGCACTTTTAAAGACTTTAAAAAATGATTTTATAATACGGATGTTTTGCCTGCATGTATGTCTGCGTATCATGTGCATCCCTGGTACCCTTGGAGGCCAGTAGAGGACATTGAATCCCCTTGAACTGGAGTTATACATCATCATGTTGGTGACAGGAATCGAACCTGGGTCCTACACAAGAGCAGCCAGTGCTCTTAACTGCTGAGCCATCTCTTAGCCCTTCTGCATGTTTTTTTTAAACTCTCTCTCTCTCTCCCTCTCCCTCCCTCTCTCTCTCTCTCTCTCTCTCTCTCTCTCTCTCTCTCTCTCTCTCTCTCTCTCTCTCTCTGTGTAGGTGGCGTGTGCATGTGCACTCAAGTGTTCACATGTGTGTGGGTGAACTGGTGTGCACCTGTGTGTAGAGACCAGAGGTTGATGCCAATTGTCTTTCTTGATTATTTTTCATCTTATGTTGAGGCAGAATTTTTCACGTGAACCTAGTACTCATTGATCAGCTAGCATAGCTAACCAGCTCTCCCTGGGCATGCCTTGTCTCTGCCTCCTGAGTACTAGGAGTACTGGAAAGCTGCCACTCCTACCTGGCATTTGCATGGGTGCTTGGGATCTTTAGCCCACTAAGCCACTTTCCCCAGCCCTGTAAGATTTATTTTAAAGCAACTTCCAGGCATCCTGTCAATGCACTCATAAATATTTCAGTGTGTCTCTCTAATGGATACAAGCTTGAAACACCCCACACTCTTATACCTACTTTTCTATTATACTAGGACAGCATTCACTCTGTGTGTGTGTGTGTGTGTGTGTGTGTGTGTGTGTGTCAGGGTCTTGCTGTGTAGCCCAAGCTGGTTTAGAATTCAAGGTCTGTTGGGGAAGACCTGTGTATATGTCGATAAAGCACTGTTGGCCAATAAGGAAGGTGGGACTAGGAGTCGAGGAGGACTCTGGGTAGGAGAAACACAGGGAGTCATGATGTAGCCCGCCAGAGAAATAAGATGTCCAGAACTTTGCTCCGGTAAGAGAAATATTTAGATTAACAATTATGGGGTAAATACTTAAGTCAGAGCTAGCCAGTAAGAAGCAAGCAAGGTAAACAGCTTCATAATTAATATAGCCTCCTGTGTGTTTATTTGGGACTGATGTGGCTCTGGAATCAGGCTGGTGGGAAGGCTTCTCTCAAGGAAAAGACTTCTCTTTACATAGGTCCTCCTGCCTCAGTCCAGATATTGAGATCACAGACATGTGCCACCCACCCCACCCTGCATAATCCTTACTATCATTTACCATGCAGATCTCGTTCCATTTTCTATATTTATTACAACAAAGTACTTCTGTGGGTATTCTGTTCAGATCAGAATTCAAACTCTGTCTTCCAATTGCATTTGATTGGCATGACCCCAAACCTCTATCCTAGTTTGATTTCTATTGCTGTGATAAACCCCACGACCAAAAGAAACTTGGAGAGGAAAGGGTGTACTTCAGCTTCTAGCTTACAGCCCATGGTGAAGGGACTACAGGTCAAGAATTTAAGCAGGAACCTGGAGCCAGGAACTGAAGTACAAATCATGGGGGAACACTGTTTACTGGATTGATCTCCATGCTTTCTCAGCCTGCTTTTTTATACCACCCAGGACCACCTGCCCAGGGTGTCACCAGGCATAGTTACCCGGGTCCTCCCACATCAATCATTAATTAAGAAAATGCCCCATAGGCTTGCCTACAGGTCAATCTGATGGAGGCATTTTCTCAAGTGATATTTCCATTTCTCAGGTGACATACAACCCCCTCCCCAAACAAGCAAACTAACAACCTAGCCATCTTCTACCTAGAATGTCTTTATGGTCTTTTCTCCCTGAGGAAAGACCTTCTGGTCCTGTCTGACCACTATCGAACAGTTGTGTTTGACTATGTTTTCTCTGGGTGTGATGGTACATGCAGGTATCCCAGCCACTCAGAAACTAGTGGCTGGAGGATCACAAGTTTGGAGCAAACCTGGGCTGCAGAAAGAGATTCTCATTTCAAAACAAACAAATGAAACAACAAAAACACCCTATCTCCTGGTTTCTGCAGCTCCTGGAAGCCACAGATCCAGCAGAGGCAAGATTGATTCAGGCCCCTTGCTGCAAGAATCCATTATTGTGGAGCCCCACATCAGACACACCCCAAGTGCCCTGTCTTTATAGACGCTGACTACACTTTCTTTTCCCTCAAAAAACAAAGTCTGGCTGGGGATGGTGGTATACTCCTTTAATGCCAGCACTTGGGAGGCAGAGGCAGCCGGATCTTTATGAGTTGGAGGCCAGCCTGGTCTACATGGCAAGTTCTAGGACAGCCTATGCAGACAGACCCTGTCTCAAAAAAAAAGTGTTTATTTTACTATGATAAGAATTCTGAGTCCAATGAGATGGCATACATGCTGCACAAAATCAGTCAGTCAATCAATCAATCAATCAATCAATCAGAACTCTGATAGGTAACTGCTTTGTGTCTAGTGTGATTCTGATACTTTATATATATTATTACATTTATTTATATATGTGTGAATATATGCACGTGTGTGAGAGCACACACACACACACACACACACACACACACACATTTCCCTTCTTCTATGTGGGTCCCAAGGATTGAACTCCGATATTCAGATTTGGCAGCAGTGTCTTTAGCAATGGAGCATCTTGCCAGTCCCTGAGTTTTTCTTAAGTAGAATCTGGCAAATGCCTTCTTCTGTGCCCCCCTCCTGAGATGGCCATGGTGAGGAGGGAGCACCCCAAAGCCAGCACTCAGGGTTGAGGTCCAACCTTTACCACTTATAAGCTATGTGCTCTGGCCACTTGCCTCAGTTTCCCCATCTGTCAGGTAAGCATGCCTATGGTAGCACTGATGAATTTGTGAGGTTATAAGTGTGGGCATCAGCAGTCTTTAACTGGCAGGGGATAGCAATACTAGGTTTTGCTTTATTGCCTGGCCTTCTCTTGGGATTTTACTCTTCTTGGGTGATTTCCCTCATTCTTTGACATTGGCTGTCATTTCCCCCAATGTCTTTTCCTTCAATGCCAGTACTTTATTGACTGGCAGGTTCATCTGACACATGGCAGCTGTGTTATCTGAAGTATGGAACCTCTGCCCTTGGGAGAGGTACACAAGGAAGAGCTTGGGTCTTAGGCCAGGTGCTCTGGTGCTGGAAATGGATGTTCCTGACCGGGAGGCTCTCCTAGGCTAGAGGGAAGTAACTATGGTGTCTGCCTTAGCACCCCCAAGATGAAACCCAGAGAAACCCAACTTCTGGACCATAGAGGTTTTTTTTTCTTTCCATTTCCTTTCTCTGTCCCTACCTCTTGTCCTCCCCCTCTCCCTCTTCCTCTCTTCCCTTCTGCTCCTCCCCCTTTTTTCTTTTGAGACAGGATCTCACTATATAGTGCTGGCTGACCTGGAACTTTATATGTAGATGAGACTGGCCTCAAACTCACAGAGATCTGCCTGCTTCTGCCTCCCAAGTGCTGGCTTCTGCTCCCAAGTGCTCCTAGCTCTGCTTCTATTTTTAGAAAGATTTATCTTATTTTTTATTATATGTACGTGTGTGTATATGTGCATGTGAGTGCAGGTGCCAATAGTTGCCAGAAGAGGGTGTCAGGCGCTCTGGAACTAGATTTACAGATGGTGTGAGCCATCAGCTGTGGATGCTGAGAACTTGTCTGATTCTCTACGGGAACAGCATGTGCTCTTAACTACCCCAGTCATTCCTCTTTTTTTAAAAAAGGTTTATATCATCTTATTGTGTGTGTGTGTGTGTTTCACATGTGTGTGTTTTCACATGTGTGTGCAGATGTCTTCAGAGGTCAGAAGAGGGTCTTGGATCTTAGCTGTGTGTCTTCACATGTGTGTGTTTTCACATGTGTGTGTTTTCACATGTGTGTGTTTTCACATGTGTGTGTTTTCACATGTGTGTGCAGATGTCTTCAGAGGTCAGAAGAGGGTCTTGGATCCTTGTCAGCTGTTTCATCACCCCCTTTGCGAAATTCTGTTGCTTTCTCGTTCTTTCTGTCTTTGAAATGGAGTTTGTTTTATTTTACTCCAACATGCACCCTTCCCTAGGTCAGAGGGAGTCAGTTTCTAATCCATTATCTTACCCCAAATCCTCACATTTCCTTCTAAAACATCATAGAGAGGTAGCCATGGGAAGACCCAGTTTTGTGACACCTGGCCATGGTTTTAGGATGCCACATGGCCTCAAATCCTAAGAGACAATGTGGTTTATTTCACAGCGAGGAGCCAGAGGCACCAGGCATCAAAAGGTAGCATTGAAGGGGCTGCCTCCCCCTTCACTCCTAATGACCACCAGTGACATTTTTGGGTGTCCACCCTGCAACTTTGGGTTTCCCTGGTTTTGAAGTCCTGGTTCTTATGGAATTCACAGAAGAAGAAATGAAAATGGTGAAGGCATGAGCAAAAGTCTTACCAGTTAATCAGCCTTAGGCAGATAATAAAATTAGAACAGAGCCAAAGCAAAACAGGATGTCAGTTCTGCCTCTGACACATATCTGTCTACAGGACCTTTTCTAGATGACAGGTAGACTGGAGATATGATGGCTACTATTGCACTCTTTCTGAGCAATTACAGGGTTTCCAAAAAAAATTAGTATCATCATGGAGCGTCATTAAAATAAGAAAAAAGGGAAGAAGTCACCTAACTAACCATGAACTGAGGATTGTCTAGAAAATTATAATGCCTCAGTTGAGTAGTATATCATGTGGCTGTGATGTTTTAGATAACTCTTTAATGAGATTCAAAGACATGATACAGAACTGGGGAAGGAGTTAGCCTCAGAATACATACACTGAAGTCATTTTCAAGGCTGGCCTTGAACTTGTGATCCTCTTGCCTCAGTCTCCTGGATACTGGAACCACAGGTACACATCACCATAAAAACTCATTTTGGTGTTTTAAAAATAAGGATATTATATTTAGAACTAGTGCTTGTGTAACATGAAATACAATTATAGTCATGCTTGGAGATGGGAACTTGGTGATTTTTTTCCTTGTCCACTTTTTACATTTTATTTTAATGAATATGTACAGGATATAGACTAGAGCAATATTCCCTCCTCAGTCAATGTCTTGAGAGCTAAGTAAGTGCTGCCTGCCATTCCCAGCTAGCTCTCCTGCATCTTGGGAGGACACGGGGGGGGGGGGAGTGGCCATACCATTTCTATGATTTCCAGGTCACAGTTGCCCCTTGGCATGACTATGCTTCAATCCCACACTTCCTGTCTATCACAGCCGAAGGAGAATTCTTTGGCTAGGGGGTGGAAGAAATCACAGCAGGTTCTTCCATGCCCTGGACTAGACAAGCCGTCGTCAGAGCATCTGACAAGACTGTCTGCCTGGAAGGAATGGGCCCTGACCCAGCCCCGTGGGCTTGTGTGTGTTGGCTAAGGTTCACAAAGATGTAGGACTTTGGTCCTGCAGATCGAAAATATTTTTCAGTCGAGCCCAGGTATTTGCCTGGAAAAATGATAATATTCCCTCTCGGGATGTCAAACATCCGGATAAATAGAAGTCTTTTTCCATCTTCTCTCTGGCCCAAGGGTTACAAAGGACTCATAGACTCAGGGCTTTGGAACTGGCTAGCTTAGCCAGGGCAAGAACCAACTTGTACCACAGAGAGTGACTATTTTTAAAAAGAGAGGGAAATATGTCACCCGGATTTGCTCAGAGAGCCTGGCTCCCTCAGGAAAGGATGCGGGGCCTGCTTATCAGCATGGATGCCTCCAAGTGGTGTTGGGGCAGCCACTGTGACACTTAAGGCCCAAATCGCCAAGTGCTGCATAGCAGGAGGCTGGGGTCAGCCTGGCAGGGAGAAGTTAGCCCACCCAGGGCTGGGGCTATGAGACGGTGGGGACAGGAGTTGGGTAGAAGGTGGCTGTAGGCATTAACTGAAGAGCTGTTTTCATTTTCAGTGAACTGGAACCCAAGGATGCTCAAGCTACAGGGAGCCAACCTCCCCCAGCAGCCGTGAGTTTAAACAGAGACTCAATGCAGACCATGGCGCCCCCCCCGTCCTCCTGCAAACAGTGTGGTGCACCTGCTGGGCAAGATTTTGGGAAGAAGCCAGGGAGGGGGAGTGATACTACATCTTCCTCAAGTCTCACAAGGAGTCATGACAACCTTCCCAGATCTTGGGCTTCTTTGAGGGCCGTCTTCCACTGTGGAGCCTCTAGGGTGGCCTCTGATTCCCTGACTCTGCTTGTCTGCCTCCAAGTCACTGCAGGCCACTGCTTGTTGTCCAGGCACTGGAACCCCTGGGGCCAGTATAAACACTCCATTTAATTCTTTGCCTTTGACTCCAGTATGACACTGTGGCATGTCACTTCCATGTCAGACCTTAATTCTATAAGAAGTATTTCCTTGTGGGCAGAATTGGAGTTGATTGACTGTCCTTATGCCACAGACATTCAAAACTGAGATTAGGAGCTTTGATTCCTTGGGGCCAGATTTAAGCGTCTCTGCCAGAGAGTCTTAGAAAACCATAAAAAGCTCCTGACTGTTTTTTGTCTGTCCCCACGCCCCCCAGACTCCATCTCTCTCACCCCTATGGACTTCCCGGTTTCTCTTTGTGAGGTAATACATTAGCTTCACTACCCCGACCTCTGCTCTCCACGCTCTGCACAGTTTGCTCTCTGCCCACCACACCCCGAGAGCCACCAGGCTCTGCACTCAGTGGCCCTGCCTTCTTGCAAGTCATCTTCACACACAGTCCTCCGTATCTCCAGTCACACAGACCTTCCTCTGTCTTCCTAGGTGTCCCCCGTTTCTTGCCTTCCGCCTACCCACTGGAAGGAACCCTCTCCATTACTGTGGGGGCACAGGCTCTTTTACTCTCTACCCGAGGGTTCAAGCTTCAGAGAGACATCCTCTGAGCCCTGAGTCCCTCATGAGATCCTTCCCTTTCCCACAGCACTTCCCATCCTGTGTGTGTGCGTGCGCACGCACGCGCGCGTGCCCATGCATGTGGAGGTGAGAAGGTAACACTGTAGCTCTTCCTCTGCCCCTTTGAGTGCCAGGGATCCTGTCTCCACATCCCCAGCACTGGATTACAGGTGTACAGCACCGTACCCCTTTAAATGGCGGATCAGGGTCACACTTGGGTCTTCATGTTTGCTTAGCAAGCGCTTGGCTCACTGAGCCATCTTCTCAGCCCTCCGGCTTACTGTTTTTCCCTCCCGTACTGTAAAATATACATCTAGCCATGTGCTTTCTTGTTCAGATCTGTTAGGACCCTTGAGACCCAAGGCCATCTGTGCTGTGTGTTGTGATAGATGGGCAGACACGCCCCCTCTTCCGTGAGTGGGAGGAGTGAGTGTGGAGGCAACAGAGTGGGCTCCTATGGGCTGAGGGGCATCAACGGGGCAGAGGACTCTAGGACCAAACCTGTTTTGTTACCACCCTGGGGTCCAGGCTCAGCCACGTTCTAGCTCGGTGACACTGGGCAACTGCTTATGCTTGCCAAGGTTCAGTTTCTTCGCCTATAATACAATGTCTATAGCACCCTCTTGTTGGGTGGTTTTGAAAATTAAAGGCAATGTGTTTGGAGAGTCTGACCCAGTGCCTGGTACTAAATGGTGCTATTCATCTCTCCTGAAGGCACACTGGAAGCACACACAGGCAGACCTGAGCTGGGCCCTGGGGCCACTTTGGCCCGGTGCTCCAGGGTGATCCATATTGAGACTGTAAATGGCAACTATTCATAGCTGTAGAACTAGTACTAATAACAAACAAAATGTGAGGAAATTCTCTCTCTGGAGTGAATGAGCCAAGCCCTGTGGAAGCCTGCCTGGGGAAAGACGGGAACACGGCGTGAAGACAGGGTGCAGGCAGACAGGGTGCTACTGTAAATTGCTTAGGTTTTCCGCTGACTAAACTGGAGAATCCTCTGAAGAAGACACATGTGAGGCGAGTGCACACCAATGTGAAGCTGAAGGTAACACGGTCTCTGCCCTCAGGAAGCTTACAGGGGACAACCACACATATGCACACACACGCACTCGTACGCACACACAGCCGTGGAGGTGGGCACATAGATGCTTACCAATACATACAGTGATTTCTTGGGAAATTGGGTCAGGGTCATGAGACAGAGGCACGCCCTTGAGTCAGCAAGGCTGCTTAACGAGTGTGTCCCCATCAATGTCCTCCCTGCAACCACAGACAGGGAGGTTGGCTGGCTAGCGACAGTGATAGGTGACAGTTGATGGGTGAGGGCAACCTTGCTTGTCTGTCTGTCCTCTGTCTGTGTTTTACCCTGAAGAAAAATGGAGCGTCTAACGTCACAGAGCACTTGCATCCCCCACCTCAGGTCTTTCAGGAGGTTTTTCTGGTTCCAGGAACTGAGCTGGGGTTGGGTGGGAGTGCTCTCAGCCCAGGCTCCAGGGCTCTCTGTGGGCTGGAGGAAGCATGGCACAGGCTGGACAGAGTTCGTAGTTGGGTTTGGCCTTTTTGCTGAGTTCTCATAGAGAAAAGCAATAGGCATGCACCATTCCCAACTCTCACCAACAAGACATGCTCACACCCTTTCCCCTGCTTAGCTGAGATGGTGAGCCCCAGTGTGGTGGTGGGAGCTGTTTTAAAGATCGCATGGAGAGCCGGGCGGTGGTAGCGCATGCCTTTAGTCCCAGAACTTGGGAGGCAGAGGCAGGCGGATCTCTGTGAGTTCGAGACTAGCCTGGTATACAAGAACTAGTTCTTGGAAAAAAGAAAAAAAAAAAAAAGATTGCATGGTTAGGCCAGGTATGGGGAAGCTGAGGCAGGAGGATTGTGAGATTGAGGGCAGCCTGGGCTACACAGACAGGCCCTCACCCAAACTGCTGTTAGCCAGTCTCTGGATGCTGGTGTGGAAAAGGATGAGACCACATCTGTACTCAAACCCTCATGAGAGCCACCCGAGATGACGAGCTGAGGCACAAAAGCAGCCCGCGTCATGGTTCTCCACTATTGCTTTGGCTCTATGTGCTACAGTGCCAACAGTTGTCTGATACACTCAAGAAGACCAACTTGGGTAATGCCAAAAAGCCAATTTGAAATCAGTACCCTGAGGACTTTAGGAGGTTGCCACCTGGGTTAAAATGCCAACTCCTGGACCTGAAGTAAATGGAGTGGGGGTTAGGAACTGGAGGGTGAGAAGCCCCTGGTGACCGGTGTAGTGTTCCAGCATATTCTCTTGGTTGGCTGACTGCGTGCTGTGATGATGGGGTGTCTGCCTTACCTCTGGGCTTTGGCCCTCTCGGCCCCTTCCTCAAACTCCAGGCTAGATAGCTGGGTCCTATCTCACCCCCTTGAGCCTGGATTGACACCCAGTACTCGGTTTGGGGACCAACCCTATTTTACAGATGAGGAAAATCACACCTAGGGGGGAATCCATAAAGGGGCCAATTCATAAAGCCCAGATTGACCTTTCCGCCTGGTCTTGGCCAGAGTGCTCAATTTCCAGAAAAACCCTGGCTCTTTAATGCCCTGGCCAAAGCTTCCCCCTAAGGACCGCTTCTCCCCTCTTGCCCATCCTTCTTGACAGGCTTCCTTTCCAAGCCTGGCTGTTGAGAATTCAAAGGAACTGGGTCCTTCCGGTCTCAAAGAAAAACAGACTGGTCAACTTTCTGTTCAGCCCAAGGCAGCGCCTCACTGCCCCGCAGCCAGGCAGACACTGGCCAGTCTGTGTTGGGGCTGAGGCTGAGGCAGCCTGCAGGCTGGCGGTAATGACTTCTCGGAGGGAGCTGGCCTGGGCTCAGACCACTCTGGGTGGAGGAAGCTAAAGACAAAACTGCACTTCTCGTAAAGGTCTTGATCTAAAAATACAAGCGGGCTTCGCCTGAAGAATGTCTGCTGGGGTACTTGTCTGCATGAAGGACCAGAGCCACACAGGGTTCCTCATGAAGGCAGTCCCACCAAAAGGAGGCTGCAAAGCAAACCCCTCCAGACGAGCATTCAGCTCCTGATGATGGTTCTTTTGAGTTGAGGAAGGTTCTGAGAAACCAGAATAGTTTCCAGTCCAGGAGTCTGCGTTTGTGGACCTGAAAACCCGCAAAGAGTAGGCTTCAGGCAAGGTTTGATCCAGTGGCTCACCTGCATCACCAAGCGTCCAGTGTTTCATGTCTCTCTGCTCTCTGTGGAATCACTGAGATTCTGTAATTGCCAAGGGAAAAAATAGGCTGTCTAGCTAAATTTGAATTTCATATAAATTTTCAGTGTAAGTATATTCCGTGAAACATTTGGGACTTATTTCTACTAAAAACTGTCATTTCTGTGAAATCCAAGTTTTACAGCATGTCTTATATTTTATCTGACACTTTTGTGTCTGTATGTGCGCGCATGTGTCTGTATGTGCGGGCATGTGTGTGTGTGTGTGTGTGTGTAGAGGCCAGAGATCAATGTTTGGAGGCTCCCTCAATCACACTCCTTCCTTTCTGAGACAGGATCTGTCACTGAACCTGGCGCTTGGGTCATTTGTCTGTCCCTGCCCCCACAATGCTGGGTTACAGATGTGCGCCACCACGTCAGGCTTTACTGTGGCTCGTGGGGATGTGAGCTCAGGCTCCCACACTGACAAGCACTTTACTTTCACAGCGTCTCTGTAGCCAGCAAAGGCTCCTATGTAAAAGTCCATACAAAAGGAAATGCGGTGAGTGGGTGTGAGGCGCCACAGCTGACTCGGCCAGTCGCCGAGGAACAGTGAGTTCACACGTCCATCTGTCGCATGAATAGCCACCCTGGATAAGGGTGGTGAAGGCAATCCCTCCACCTTACTGCAGGAAGGATGGGCTGTGTCAAGCCATGGGGCCTGTGACCCACATTTTAGGTGGACTCTTCTTTGGAAGTTGTTAGGCTTTTTCAAGATATTAGCCACAGAGTGTCATACCAAACTCTGAATTCTTAAGGGGCCTTAGTCTCCAACAGTCACTTCTCCCTAGACCCTCTCCCTCTTGATTTGTTTGTTTTTAAGACAGGGTTTAATGTAGCTCAGAAAGACCTTGAACTTGGATTTTAGCCAACGATCACCATGGACCTCTGATCCTCCGGCCTCCACCCCCCAAGCACTGAGATTGCAAGCGTCTACGCACATGCAACACAGGACTTCATCCGCGCCAGGAGAACCTTCCACAAACTGAGCCACACACCCACCTCCTCCTCGCACTCCACCCAAACTTTCCCATCAGCGTTCAGCACACACAAGCCCTCCTTCCTGGAGAAAAAGTGAGCCTAAAAACCCTGCCCCCGTCCTTCACCAGCTCCCCTGTTACTTGTGTATCCCTGCTCTTGGCCGTGTCCCGGAAGGGGCTATGCAGACCACGGTCCTCGGGGCCTTGCTTCGCGTCCAGGCTCTCCTCCTGTCACACCTTCCTCTTGGCCTCTGTGACATCAGTCGTTCTGTGTCTTCTCCTTCATCCCTTTCAGATGCCTTGGCCGGCTGTCTTCCTCCACCTGGCCAGATTCAACTCACTCTCTGCCTCTCTCCCGGGTCACTCACACCTGCCAATGACTTCTGTCATCATTTGTACTCATTCCGTTAAGTACACCTGCCCTGACTTTAGACCCCCAGTCCAGTTGTCCACTTGGGTCTTGCTGACCTCAGACAGTCCCGATCCTCTGTTCATTGTTCTTGTTTGCATGGTTCTGCCATCCGTTTTCTTTCTTTTTTAAAAATATTTATTTATTTATTTGTTATAGATACAGTATTCTGCCTGCATGTATACGTGCAGGCCAGAAGAGGGCGCCAGATCTCATTATGGATGGTTGTTGAGCCACCATGTGCTTGCTGGGAATTGAACTCAGCCACTAAATCCTCTCTCTGGCCTGCATTCTCCCTCCCCTCCCGTCCGTCCATCTGTCCATCCATCTCTGTTTTTCTCTTAGAGTGATTCACTTTTATTTCATATGTATGTGTTCTGCTACATGGTGTAGGTGGAGGTCAGAAGAGGGTGTCTGGTCCCCTGGAACTAGAGTTACAGAGGGCTGTGAGCCATGTGGATGTTGGGAACTGAACCTGGATCCTCTGTGAGAACAGCGAGTGTTCTTAACCACTGAGCACCATTCTTGCTCGCATTTGTACGAATGTCCGCAGGGTCTCACTTTGTAGCTCTGGCTGGCCTGGAAACCAAATCGGCTTCAATCTCCCAGAGACCCACGTGCCCCTGCCCCACAGTCTGGAGTTGAAGACATCACCTCCATGTGCACTCCACTCTCTCTCACGGCAGGACTCCAAGCCGACTCCTTCCTGCCCCACCCACTGCCCACTTCTAACGTCCACCATGATGTCTTGTCAGCGCCACCTCCTTGGCACTGTCCAGGTTGTCTTGTCATCTGAGCCATGTCCGTCAGTGGGGTCACTGGGTCACTCTCCATCAGTGCCGTCAGGCCAGCTCCCCTCCTTCCTGCCACGCTGCGCTGGAGTGTCTCCAGGCATCAGTTCAGTGGGATCCTGTGGCCCTCAGGAGAAAGAAACCCTTCCACGCCCCACGGTTGGGACCATCCATCTACTCCACGGTCTCGTTCCAGTTCCTTAAACTTGTCCAATTCTCAGTGCTGTGCCATCTGCCTAGATTTCCGTTCCTTCCCCTCTTTGCTTAGGAGCTCCTTGGCATCATAGAACCTCATCTTTCTCACTTCTTTTTTTTTTTTTTTTTTGAGGCAGGGTGTCTCTGTGACTTTGGAGGCTGTCCTGGAACCAGCTCTGTAGACCAGGCTGGTCTCGAACTCACAGAGATCCACCTGCCTCTGCCTCCCGAGTGCTGGGATTAAAGGCATGTGCCACCAACGCCTGGCTTAAATATTTATTTATTTGCATTTTATTTACGTGCTGGGATGTGAACCTGGGTCCTCTGGAAGAGCAGCCAGTACTCTTAACCACTGAGCCATCTCTCCAGCCCCTTTTTCTCATTTCTTTGAAAACCTTTCCCTTGCTAGCATATTTTGAGGGCAATTATGTCTTGCTTAAGACAAGGTCTCACATAGCCCAGGCTGGCCAGTAGCTCTCTAAATAGCCAGGAATGACCTTGGACTCTGACCTGCCTGTTTGCCCCCACCCAAGTGCTGGTATTACAAGAACGTGCCTCTGTGCCCAGCTCTCCATCAGATACTTTTATTTAAAATGTTTTTATTATTACCACTGTGTTGTGTGACATGTATGTATACATGTGTGTATGGGTATACATACATGTGAGTTCATGTCACAGTATGTGGGGTGTGTAAACCAGAGGAAGACTTTCAGGAGTTGGTTCTTTTCTTCCACTGTTGGTTCCCGGGACTGTACTCAAGTCATCAATGTAGTGTAACACAATAAAGTTATCAAAACTGAGGTAATACACATGAAAATATTAGCCACTACATTCAAAACACATGTGACATGGTATATGTATGAGAGCAATACGGGAGTCTCTTTCCATCATATAGGTGCTGGGTCTTGAACTCAGGTCCATTAGTCTTAGCCACAACCACCTTTACCCAATAAGCCATCTTGCCAGCCCTAGCTACAAGCATTGTTTTCTCCTAGTAACTGTAAAAAAACAAACAAACAAAAGAACAAAACACATTTATGTCCAGCAGCAGAGGAAATGTTAAAGAGGGCAGATCTACAGAGAGACTGACACAGTCATTAAAATTAATTGTGAAGATGAAGTAGCAGAGTGAAAAACAGTCTGTGATATGACAATTGTTTTCACAGAGCTGAATGCAAAATTGGATTTTTATAGCTGTGTAAAAATGTTTTATGCATGCAGACAAGTGCCAGATGGGAACAAGGGAAAATAAATGAGTTGATTTGTCCAGAAAGGAGATCATGATTGAATTTTCAGTTTCATTTTTATTTCTTAGTGTAGTTATGCTGTTTTTGCACAAATAACTGCTGCATTTCACGTAGCAATTGGATTGCATGAAGCAGCTGTGTAAAGCTAAGGAGCCATCAGGGCACAGCTGGTTACATTTGAGCCACTGCTCACTGGGCCACAGACACCATGTGAGTAATAATTTAGCCTGACCTTCCCCACGAACCACCTTAAAAGTACATATCAGAGGGGCTGGAGAGATGGCTCAGTGGGTTAGAACACTTAGCTACTCTTGCAGAGGACCTGGGTTCAGTTCCCAGCATCCACCTGGTGAATCAAAACATCTGTAACTCCAGTTCCAAGGGAGACACTGTCCTGTTTTGGTCTCTAAGGGCACTGCACAAAAATGGTGCCCATACATAAATACAGGCAAATGTGCATGTAAACAAAAATTCATCTTAAGTGGTAGGCACCCGCAAGGCCAAGACAGGAGGACTGAGAACTCAAGACTATCCTGGGCTACATAGTGAGCTTGAGGGTGACAGCCTGGGCTACAATAGCGAGTTAGGAAGGCCCTGTATGGATGAACGAAGGAGGCATGCTTACATTTATAGTGTTTTATAAGCATTCATGTACAGAGTCTTTGTGTGGACTTGTATACTTATTTCACTTGTGCAATACCTCAGCATAGAATGGCCGGAAATGAAGGCAAATGTGTGCTTAACTTTTTCATAGCCAGCAGACTGTTTCCCCAAGTGCTTGTCCCATGTGACACCATCCCCACCAGCAGCACACGCGCTTCGGAATGTCTACATTCCACATTCTTGCCAACACATGTGTGGTCAGGCTCGGTAACGCCAGCCCATCCGATGGGTGTGAGCTGAGCTTCACAGCTGTGTTTCTTTCGCTAGTGATTACCAATGCCAAGGAGCTTTGTTCTTCATGTGATTGGCATTCGTGTTTAATCTCTGGCAAAACTCTTGCCCAAATCCCTTGCCCATTTTAAAGCCAAGTTTTTCCTCTTCATCATATTGATGTGCAAAAGATATATATCTATTCAGAATACAGGTCTGTTCTCGGAGAATTTGCAAATAAGGCTGTAATTTACTTTTCAGTTTATTTTTTCCTTCCCTCCCTCCCTCCCTCCCTCCCTTCCTCCTTCCCTCCCTCTCCTTCCTTCCTTCTTTTCTTTCTTCCTTCCTTTCTTTCTTTCTTTCTTTCTTTCTTCCCAGTTCCTTAACATGGTATTTGCAAGAAAAAATGTAAAGTTTTGTAACATACAATCTGGTTTTTACATCCCCATTTTGTGCTCTCCTTAGGTCACGGCAGTTTATGTTTGTTTCTGTATTTTATAGAAGATTTTTAGTTTTACGTTAGTTCTTAAGTTTATGATTTATTTAGAGACATGCCCTATATTTGGTGTGAAGGGAACCGGGTCATTCATACAGCGTCTTACTTGGTGTGATAAGAACACAGATGTCTGTTATACTGCGATAAACGCCATGAGCAAAAGCAAGCTGGAAGGAAAGGGCTAATTTGCTTACACTTCCAGGTCACAACCCATTGTTGAGGGAAGTTAGGGCAGGAACCTGGAGCATAAGTCATGGAGGAACATTTGCTGGATCACTCCCAGGATCAAGCTTAGCTTTCTTATACAGCTCAGGGCCACCTGCCTAGGGAATGGTGTTGCCCACAGTGGGCTGGACCCTTCTCCATCAATTAACAATCAAGACAACCCCACAGGCCAATCTGATTGAGACAATTCATTAGTAGTTTTTCTCTCAGATGACTCTAGGCTCTGTCAGGTTGACAATGAAAGCTAGCCAGGGCAATATGTAATAATATAATGTCTAATTTGGTATGAAGAAAGGGAACAGGATTATATTCTCTATGTAATATCTAATTGCTCCAACAACATTTGTTGGAAATTTCACCTTTTCATCACTAAACTGCCTTGACATTTTGGTCAAAACTGACTTTGGAAAAAAATAACTGTGTCAGCAAATGGCTTGGGGACAACCACATGCCTACATGCCAAAGAATGAAACTAG
This sequence comes from Mesocricetus auratus, assembly GCF_017639785.1. NCBI lineage: Eukaryota > Metazoa > Chordata > Mammalia > Rodentia > Cricetidae > Mesocricetus > Mesocricetus auratus. The sequence continues at coordinate 3,885,645 of NW_024429267.1, read as the reverse complement.
ATCCCTACCCCATACCATATGCAATATACTCAGGTGGATCATAGACGTCTAGGCAAGGACTAAAACCATAAAGGTCCCAGCAGACAACATAACAGTGAAGCACTGTTGCCTTGAGATGGGTGGTAGCATCCTTGACATGAAAACTGAAGTCTGAACAACAGTTAGAGTATGCACATCTTCCACATCAAAATTCAAAAGTTTGACAGAGTGAGTTCCAGGACAGCCTCCAAACAATACAGAGAAACCCTGTCTCAAAAATCAAAACAAAATAAAACAAAAAAATTTAAAAGTTTGGTTTAATATGAAAAATAAAAACCCAGAGACAGATATTGGGGTTCAAGAGGAGGGTCAGATAAGCAAAGCAGCTGGCCACTAGCTCTTACCTCTACCTCAGACTGAAAGGGGATCCAGCCAGCTCCACGAATCCTCAGACTGCAGTCCTAGACTGCTGCCTCTCCTCAACGTGGCTGCAGAATAAATCCTCACGAGGCCTTTGCCTCTTCCTTTTATACCTCCCCAGTGCTGGGATTAAAGGCTGATCCCAAGTGCTGAGATCACCTTTATGTGAGCTGTTTATCGTTAGGACTGGATCAATTTCATGTAGCTCAGTGTGGCCTTGAAATAACAGAGATCTGTCTGCTTGTCTCTTGAGTCCTGGGATTAAAGGTGTGTGTCACCACCACCTGGATCTATGGCTAGCTAATATGGCTGCTGGGATTAAAGGTGTGTATCACCATTTCCTGGCTCTAAGTTTTTGACTAACTTTGCTTTCTGTACCCTCAGGCAAACTTTGATAAATTGCAAGTAATGTATCACCACAGTTTGGGGCTGAAAAGTATAGCTTCTAGAAAGACAAGGCCTGGTGCTAGAGAAGACACTTGTAAATCACATATTTGATAAATGACTTTCATACAGGATATGTCAAAAACACCACAGTAATGGGAAAAGAAGACCTGGTTGGTAAATTCACAAAGGATTTGCAGACATTTCTCCAAATATAACATACAAATAGTCATTAAGAACACGGTAATAAGCTGTGTGCTGGTAGTGCATGCCTTTAATCCCAGCACTTGGGCACTTGGGAGATGGAGGTAGATCTCTGTGAGTTTGAGGCCAGTCTGGTCTACAGAGAGAGTGCCAGGACAGTCAAGGCTACACAGAAAAACCCTGTCTTGAAAAATAAAACAACCAAAGAACATAGAAATAGGAAATAGGGGTTGGAGAGACAGCTTAGTGGCTAAGAGCACTGGCTACTTTTCCAGAAGACCTGGGTTCAATTCCCAGCACCTACATGATGTACAACTATCTGTAACTACAACCCCAGGGACATGACACCCTCTTCTGGCCTTTTCAGGTAACAGTGCAAATGACCCACACACATATGTGTAGGCAAAACACCCATACACATAAAAATAAATGACCTCCAAGAGCATGCCTGTGGTTTGTGTACATTTGAACAAAACACTCATACATATCAAATAAATAAATCTAATTTTCTTAACAAGTTGGAGACTTGTGGGTCTATTTCTGTACTCTGCTTTGGTGCACTGCATGCTTTGTCCTTGTCAATGCTAATCCAGCACTGTTTTGATTTCTGAAGTTTTATAGACTTGGAAACTAAGCAGTTCAGTTCCAATCACTTATTTCACAAAATTGTTTGGACTATTCTGTCTTTTTCTGGAATTCATTAAGTTTTAACATAAATAGACCACTAAGGTTTTATTGAAATAATGCAAAAGCTGTAGGTCGGCCTTGAGAGGATTAATTAACTCTTTATGATGTTGAGACTTCTGATCCAGGGAGATTGACCTCCTCATTTGCTTGGGTCCTCTTCAGTAGATCTTACAATGTCATTCAGTGTAAAGATCATGTCCATATTTTGCTAGTCCTGTTCCTCCATACTTTGCATTTTTAAATTGCTCAATTGATTTTCTTAAACATTATGTGTACCTGTGTGTGGGTTTGTGCACATGAGTACAGTGCCCATTGAGGCCAGAAGAGGGTGCCAGATCCCCTGGAACTGGAGCTACAGGTGGTTGTGAGCCACCATGTGGGTACTGGAAAATGACCAACAGTCCAGGCTCTCGTTTACTGAGCCATCTCTCCAGATTCATGCATTATATATTGGTTGGCCCACAAAGTTTTAAAAATAATTATAGCTGTAGGAGACTGACAGGAAGAGCCACCATGAAGGCAAATAGAGGCTTTGTAGGGCATTACACGCCTATCAGCACAGAACACTATGACAACTCCACGGCAAACACCTGCTACCTCACTAACTAATGACACATTTCTACTTTCTTGTTGTTGCTAGTATATAAGCTACAGTTGGCTGTCAAAAGTATTGATTCTAGCTGGACATGGTGGCACATTGCCATAGTCCTCATACTCAGGAGGTAGACATAGGAGGATCTTAAGTTTTAGGCCAACATAATACAGTGAGTCTCTGGCTAGCCTCAGCTACATATTATTAAATAAATAATATATCATGCAATAATATATATTATATGTTCTATATATAATATATATTATAATATGTATTATATAACATAATAATAAATGGCCTGTGAATTTCCTAAATTCATGTATTAATCCTGTGAGAGTTTTGTGTATTCCTTTAAATTTTCTAGTTGCTTATATCATATGCAAATTAAGAGTCTGGTTTTATCCTTTCTAATCTACGTGGATATTATTTCTTTTTCTTGCCACATTGCACTGGCTAGACTTTTTGCTACATGTAGAATGGAAACAGTGAAGATATATCCCCGCTCTTGTCTTAGGGGAAAACTTTCCAGCTTTGCTACTGTCAGACTCCAAGGTGGCTCCAGCCATCCTCACTTACTGGGAGTCATTAAATGTAAGGACCGGCCTCTGTGGCCAATAGAATAAGTGGAAAACAGTGGTGTGGGGACACAGAGACCAGATCACAATGCTGGGACTCCCATCTTGGTCATTTGTTTTGGGGAGTAGCCAGGCACAATGCTGAGCAGTGTGTGTCGTCGTCCCCAAGCCTCCGGGCACACGAGGGACACACATGTGGTGAGGGACTCTGATGCTTTGGTTGGTCAGCAAGGAGGAGGAACTCAGCCTCTAGCCAGAAGCCGCGTGAAAGACGCTGTACTGGAAGTGAGTCCTTGATTCCCGGGCAATTCCCAATTGTATCCCAAGTGTGATGGGTTTTATATGTCAGCTTGTGACAACCTAGCACCACCAGGGAAGAAAATTTCAATTGAGGAATTACCTAGATGAGGTTGTCATGTGAGCATGTCTGTGGGGGATTCCATAGGCTGGACCTTGAATTGTGTATGAGTAAAGAAAGCTGAGGAATAAACAAGCAGACACCATTCGTGTGTCTTCGCTCTTGCATATAGATGTGATGAGACTGGCTTCTCGAGTTCCTTCCTTGACTTCCCTTCAATGGGCTGTAACCGGGAATTGTAAACCAAACCAAACAAACAAAACAAAGCCTCCCCTATGCCAGGGTATTTTATCACAGCCACAAAAGTGAAGCTAGAACCCCTAGCCAGAACCTTGACCACCACTTCACGGGGAGCCTGAGCCAGGTCACCATCTCAGAGACTCCAGGCTCCTGGTCCTGCAGGAGTTAATACATGCTTGTGCATGCTACTAAGTTTGGAGTGATTCGCTATGAAGCAATGGATAGTTGACACCGATTTCAGTACCTGTAAGTACAGTGCCTTCCTAGCAAACACTTAAAATGTGGGAGCAGTTTTAGAACAGGCAGGGAGGGGCTCTGGACTCTGAAGAGACTGCAGGTGAGGACAGGAACAGAGATCATGAGATTAGAACTGTAAAGGGAAGACTCTTGCAGATTAGAAAACCAAGCAACGTGTTACCTGTACAGTGTTCCTGTACAGTACAGTACAGTAGGCACCTGGAGTGGGGAGTAGGAAAGGTTCCTACTGAACCAAGGTCTTGGGCTCAGGCTCTTATTCCAAGCTGTTGAAGGCCTGGCTCCTTTCTTGATGCTTATACATTACAATACTATGGAAAAGACTATTGCGTAAAAAGATTAGGAGACAGGGCTTGTTACTTAGGACAATTCCCATGTCTTCAGTTAGTGATCATTGCTGAAGTACATATATGGCTTCTGAGATCAATGCCACAGTGCAGACATGGCTTTAAGGTCAATGCCACAGTGACATAGGTTCTATGATCAATGTCACTGCAGACATGGCTTATGAACAGAAACAAACCCATAAGCCCTCCGAAGACTGTTCTCTAGGGGTCACAGTACAACTGTAGAATTATTTGTCAAACCTAAGAAAGATTGGCAGTACAGCCTGCAAGACTACTCATTTGTGTTGAAGAAAGGATGGAACCTACTAGAAGTAAGTAGATTCTGAAACCAAAAGACTATATGATATGACAAGGGACATCAAGAGGGATGTGTGAACAGGTATTATTTTAGGGTTACTATTGCTGTGGTGAAACACCATGACCAAAGAGAAAAGTGCTTATTTAGCTCACAGTTCCATGCAACAGTTAATCATGAAAAGCAGTGAGGGCAGGAACTCATGCAGGACAGGAACCTGGAGGCAGGAGCTGATGCAGAGGCCATGGAGGATGCTATTTACTAGCCCGTTCAGCCCGCTTTCTTATAGAACCAGGACCACCAGCTCAGGGATAGCTCTACCCACAAAGGTTTTTTTCCTTTCAGGGAACTCTAGCTTGGGTCAAGTTGACATAAAAGTAACCAGCCAGCACATTGCCCTACCCCTTGACTCTGGGAGAGCTGGTCCTGCTCTTGTCCAATGGGAGAGAGCTGGCCTCACCCTTACCAGTTTCTGTGAGTAGAGGTGGTATAGGCAGTGGCGTGGGCACTGGTGAACTGACCTAACCCCTTGCTGAGGTAGCTCAGGAGAGCTGGCTGCAATGGCATGGGTGGAAGTGCTGGCCCTGCCCCTCATCAGCTGCCATGGAGGGGGGTTCAGCTATGGAGACCCTGGCTGACCAACTCAGCTACCACCCAGGGCCAGATCTAGGTCTTGAGCTGGCTTACCCCAACGCCTCCCCGTCTATGAGCTGCTGGAGTATATGAAGGGGTCGGTCCTGCGGAACCTTAGCCACAGGATCTCCATGACTCTGGGCAACAGCAGGACGTCTGAGAGGATTCTTGGTGAGGATCCAGTATCAATGGTGTAGCAGAAGCCAGAGGCCCTGAACCAGACCAACAACTCAACACAATGAAAGCTGTCTGGACTCAAGGGTATGCTGTGCGACACACTGTAGTACCCAATGCCACTATGACAAAGGAGCATGTGATGGAGAGGGGGGAAGATGGAGGAGTGGAGACGGAGGAGTGGAGTGTTACAAGCATGGCAACAGCTGTGGTGGGCATGCCAGAAGCCTGGATTGATAGAGGAACAGTGTGGTTAATGAGATGTGCTTTTTTTGTTGGTTTTTCATCTTAATTTTTTAAAATTTTCTTTTGAGGGGGAGGTTACAAGGATGGAGGGTGGATATGGAAGGACTAGGAAATTATGGGGTTGGGGTTGCATGATGTAAAATTCCCAGATAATCAATCAGTCAATTATGTTAAATAATAATAATAGAATCAAATAGTCAGCATGGATATGCATTATCAGAGAATTCCAAGAGAGGAAAAGCTAATGACCAAGAACCAGGAGTTTGGCTTGAATTCCAGTCCTGTCACTTACTGGCCATATGACATTGGATAAGACATCTCTTTCTCTTAGTTTTTACAACAACCTAACAGCCAGGAGCTATGTAGAGCGTACATGAGTCACTGCGTGTAAAAATGTAGAACCCTGACTGACAAGTAGTAGTTGGCACTATTATTCATGGAGGCAGCAGGAGGAGACTGTGTATCTTTTATTCTCTCTCTCTCTCTCTCTCTCTCTCTCTCTCTCTCTCTCTCTCTCTGTGTGTGTGTGTGTGTGTGTGTGTGTGTGTTGAGAGGGGCATGGCACATGACACAGTGTACACGTGGGAGAATCTGTCTTCTCCTTCCACCATGTGTATTCCAGGGGCCAAACTCAGATTTGACAGCAAATGTTCTTTACCTGCTGGTCTGTTGCACTGCCTCTGAGACCTGGATATCTTATACTAAAGCTGGATGTCGGTCTGAAATAATCACTTGAGCAGTAAGTGGGACTTGGGTTTCACTGAGTGCTCACCAGCTATTACTGAGGCTCAGAGAAAGAGAAAGAGAGAGAGAGAGAGAGAGAGAGAGAGAGAGAGAGAGAGAGAGAGAGAGAGAGAGAGATCCCAGGGGCATATGTGTCAGCAACTTCTAGAGCTTTTAATTTGTAAGTGGCCAACAGGTGACACAGCTGAGAAGTGTAATAGTTGGAGGACACTTGGAATCTGAGCTAGAAAGAGCTTTATATAAGATTGTACAACATAAGCATTCTTGTCAGGGAAATTTGGAAGGAGCACTGTGGCTCGCAGAGGGCTGAGCCCTAAGCAGCTCATGAGGACTTCCTCTCTCATGGCCAGACCAGGAAAGGACTATGTCAAAGTAGCTGCCACTGCTGTGAGAGAGTAATGGAATTCTGACAGGCATTTCATTTCTGTTGCTGTCATAAAATACTCTGACAAACAGTAATTTAGAGGTCAAAGAGGCTTGTTTCAGGTTACAATTCCAGATCCCAGGCCACCCTAGTGGGGAAGTCAAGGCAGGACTTCAAGCAGCCCGTCACATCTCAGTCACTGCCAAGAGCAGAGAACAATGAATGCGCACATACTTGCTTCTTTGTTTGCTGGTGCTCAGTTTCTGTCCCGCCCAGTCCCACAGCCCTTCAGCCCCAAATAAGCACACAGAGACTTTAATTATAAACTGTTTGGCTGATGGCTCAGCCTTCTTAGTGGGTAGCTCTCTCTTAATTATTAACCCATTTTTATTAATCTAAGTATTTCCACTTGGTCTTATCTTACCAGAGAATGCTCCAGCATGTTACATTTTCATCGGCTACATGGTATCTCTCTGGTGGCTTCTCTCTGCCTTCCTCTCCCCAGAATTCTCCTTGTCTGGTAGCCCAGCCTATACTTCCTGCCTGGCTACTGGACAATCAGTGTTTCATTCATCAACCAATAAGAGAAGCATATATACAGAAAGACATCTTCCATCATGTAGAATCAGGGTCCCATGCCTAGGGAATGGTGCCACCCACATCGGGCTGTGTCTTCCCATATCAGCTAGCTTAGTTAAGACAGTCTCTCATAGACGCGCATACAGGCCAACCCAATATAGACAATCACTCATAGTAACTCTCTTCCCTGGGGATTCTAGTCTGTGTAAAGTTGACAAAGTTAATTTTCATAGACATTAATAAAATTTATACTTCAGTGTGTGTGTGTGTGTGTGTACATGTGTGGGAATGCATGCGAAGGCCAACCTCAAGTTCTTCAGGAACCCTCTACCTTGTTTTTGCCTCCCTGGCACTGTATCACAAGTATATACCACTTAGGCTTTTTTCATGCTTGCATGGCATGAACTTTACCCACTGAGCTGTCTCCCTAGCCCAATACATTTTATGTTTGCATTTATAAAGCACTTGCTATGTGTTAGCCACAATGACGTTGCTGTAAACCATTTCTGACCTGTAAAACTGACACTTTCATATCAGTCAACTTAATAGATTACTTCATCTAATGATAACAGCATGAGGTGTACTGGGACATATTGTGATGATTCTCATTTTATAGATGAAGAGACTGAATGAGACACAGATGGAATCACTTACCCAAGGTCAAGCACCTGATTAATAATGAAATGAGGTTTCCTACCCAGAAGTCTTTGCAGTAGCCAGTGCCTGTGATCTGCTTATCTAGACCCAGAGATGGCTTTCCTGGTACTTGCTCCTCATGCCAAGCCTCCTGGGGTCTTATTGGGAGGCAGAGAGCACTTGCAGGCCCAGCCCGGTGACCTAATGCACGTGGGACCTGTAAGACAATAGACGGGTTTGTGTGAACACCAGGCTCCCAGCTGAAGACAATGAGACTTCTCCAAACCTCAGCTACCAGAATAACAAACACCACTGGCTTCCACAGCACCAGAGTTTAAATACTGAAGCCAGGCACTGGGCTGGCAGTCCAGTTCAAGAGAGCCACAGGTGCAATTGTCCACATTCCCTAGAGAGAAGTCTGATGTTATTCCTCCCCTTTGGTCACCTCCCCCAAGGTCGCAGCCTGACCAGCAATTTGTTTGATCTGTGTCGGACTTGGGGACCCCCAGTATCCCACTGTGATCTTCACTGGTGGTTAGCAAAACAAAAAAGAAAAGACAATGTCAGAGTTTTCATAAAGGGGATCCTGTTTGTCACACCCAGCTTCCTTCTATCAGCTGCTTCCCTGGACCTCAGCTTTTCTTTGGATGCAGGAAGTCTGGCCATGGCTTCTCCACGGCCCCACCCCGTCTCCTGTCTCCTTTTACTCTCTACTCAAATAATGGCCGCATCCCCTCTGTATGTCTCTGCTTACGTGTTCTCTAGAAAACTCAGACAACTGACATGCCTTTCTTTCTTTGGATGTGTGGGCACACATGTGATGTGATTTATACGTGGAGGTCAAAGAACGGCTTTGGGATTGATCCACAAGCACCTTCCACCCTTTGGCTGAGACAAGGTCTCTCGCTAGCCTGGAGCTTCACCAAACAGGCCAGGCTAGCTGGTTAGTAAATCTTGGCATCCTCCTGTCTCTCATCTTGTCGTTGCTGGGATTATAAGTGAACACTACCATATCTAGACTTCTATGTGCATTCTGGGAATCTGAACTCAGGCCCCCAAGACAAATGTTTAGTGACTGAGGTATCTCCCCAGGTCCTAACATCTTACTAGGCCATGACACCTGTCAACAGTCAACCAATCTACTGGCTAGAGGACCATTTGGCCTCAAACTTGGTTCTTATGAACTGGTAAAGCAAACAAGTTAGCTCCCTTTGAGAGGGACTTAGGCAGGTTCTGTGACTGGCATGGTCACTGGCAGGAAGGTCAACTCGGGTTGGCATCAAAATTGCATTTGTATTTTTGTCAGTCAAGGAAAGAGTCATGGCTCCTAAGAATTCTGGGATGTACAAAGGTTTGTAGGACAGCTTGATGTTGTCAGGGGAACAGAAAGCCAAGGGCCAGGTTCCCAGAAACTCAAAGGATTTCACCCAAGGAGATGGTCATTGGAAGACACTGGCTTAAACAGACTGTCAGATTAAATTGGGAACTTGGGGGAATGACCTACACAAGGAATGAAGGACAGGATAAATGTGGTCAAGAGAGAGAATGAGGGAGAAGGGAAGCTTGGGATGGAGGACAGTGAGCTCATTCTGGCTCCCCAGGACAGGAGATACCCTGCTAGGTTAGCAGCAAGAAGCAGCTGTGCAAGTGTGTGAAATTTAGGAGCCTGGGTCCGGAGGACAGAACAGACAGACATGGGTGGCTGATAGAGTGGATGGATGATTTTGCCCTGGGAGAAGCTTAGTGGGACTGGCATGAGCTGGATGAATGAGGGAGCTGATATGGTAGCCCAAACTTGGGATTTTCTATTGTTTCATTCAGAAGTGCCCAGGCCACTCACTGGGACACCGCGCTCCAAGAATGCTGAGTGGAGAGTGGAAATAATGTGGGTTTTGAGGACACCACCAAGTCCATAGTCTAAAACCCAATGGCTCTGTGTCTGTGTCCTTCACCCCTAACCTCCTGGTGGGGCCTTAGTTCTTCTCAGTGCTCAAGGTGGCTGATATATACCTCAGCAGACGGTGGGGAGGTTTTAGCAAGGGCATTTGACATGTGTAAAGAACATTCACAAGAAATCACAGGGGCTATGGATGTGGTCTGCTTGCCTAGCACGAACGCCGCCCAGTGTTTGAGCCCCAGCATGGCGCAGACTCAGTGTGATGATGCATGCTTATAATCCAAGCACTCAGCAGGTGCAGGCAGGAGGATCAGAAGTTCAGGGTCATCTTCAGGTGTGTAACAAGTTCAAGGCCAGCCTGGGTTACATGAGACCCCCATCTCAATAACAACAGCAACAAAAAGAAAGTGTGGTTGCCTCCTGTCTCCTTTGCACCTGAGCATAGGATCCTGGCAATTAGAAAGGTGAATAACAGCAGACATTGGCCTGTGGCTGTTCCAAAGGATCCAGGGGCTATAAAAGGACTCTCCAGGAGATGTCAGGATCAGAACCCCTGGGCTAAACAAGTCTCCTTCCCAACTCCTCTGCATGGCAATGTGACAGTGCAAGTCCATTCACATGACCTCATTCTTCAGTGGTGCCCCCCTATCCCATAGTCCCCAAGGGTCTTTCCATCCCATGCCCCATCTTCCCACTGCCTATGGCTATCAGGGCAGCACTGTTCATGCTCCTAAGGGAGTGTACAGTTCAAAGCTTCCTGTGAGTCACAAACTCCCATTCTGACACACGCTCACTTCACTGAGTGCCAGACATACAATATGTGGATGTGAGTTTACTCCAATCATCAAATTTCTTGTGTGTGTATAGAGGCATTTGATGTATATGTGTGTGGATAAGTCAGAAGTCAATGCCAGGATCTTCCTCAATAGCTCCCCACCTTAGTTTTTGAGACAGGGTCTCTCACTGAACCTAGAGCTAGTGATTCAGCTGGACTGGCTGGCCAGCAAACACTGTCCCCAGCTCCCTGGAGTGGGGGGGGGGCTTAGGCATGTACTATGCACAGTGCCTGGCTTTTTACCTGTGTGCTAGTGGTAGAACTCAGATTCTCATATTTGGCATGACAAGCACTTTACCAACTGAGCCGTCTCCCAACCCCCATGAAATTTCCTATGAAAAAGTTATAGAACCATAAGAAGAGAGGTAAGGATGAAAATACTGACCATATGTTCACTGCAGCTGAAAAGGCCACAGTTTTCCTCTGGCTACCATAGAGATGACACACTATCTGTTCAGTCTCTTAAAGGATGTGTTGGCAAGCGCATGATAAATGGATAGCAAGGAAGCTTGAAGACTAAATGACGGAAAAGACTGAAGTTTTTTTTTTGTTGTTGAAGGATCAGAACAAATTTAGTCTACCAGATTTCACAACATATTACGAAGTAACAATAATCCAGACCATATGGTAATGGAGAAAAGTGACCAGCAGAAGCCCAAACTAATTCAATATATAGTGACACTGGAAATAAACTAACAATAAGGAAAGTGATGGTTATGAATGAAATGTTTCTGGAAATAATTGTTATGCAGAGAAAAGTTACACTCTGTGCTATCTTTTTCTGTAGCATGTCTGAGAAATAAATCACAGAAAACGAACAGAAAATGCTGGAGCTGGAGAGATGGCTCAGAGGTTAAGAGCACTGGCTGCTCTTCCAGAGGACCTGGGTTCAGTTCCTCACCCCCCATGGCAGCTACAACTGTTTGTAACTCCAGTTCCAGGGGATCTGATGCCCACTTCTGGCTTCCTTGGGTACCAGGCACACATGGAGTGCACACACAAACATGCAGGCAAAATATTCATACATAAAATAAAGCATTTATTTGAAGCTGAAAAATTAAAGTGGAGGGTGATTAAGGAAGACACTGGATATTGACCTTTGGTCTCTACACACACCCTCACATGTGTGTACACACATAAACACATATCCACACATAGCATATGTGTGCACACACAAATCAAAACCTTTAGTCGAATAATACATAGCAGGGTCACAGGAGGAAAACAACAACCCAGAAGGAGTAACAAACTGCTAGTAACAAACAAAAGTCTATTAATTTTTGCTCCTTTTTTAAACTAAAAGCTAAAACCAGTGTCCAGATTCTACTCCGTAAGCAGTGGAGCAGCCGAGCAGTTTTCACACAAGTACAGATGCTGAATATAAACATGAAAAGCTCGGGGCTCACCAGAAATGGCAGAAAGCAAACCGACAGACCAAGGGGGTGGAGCCCGGGGGTGGAGCTTGCCCCGGGAAAGGGTGTGTGGTGAGCCAGAGGGTGACAAAGGGGACAGCTTGGAGAACTCAGAAGGACCCCAAGCCTGGCCGCTGGGCTGAGGACACACTCTCCAGGGTGGGCTCCTTTTGGGACTCTAGACGAGGGCTGCAACTGCTTTCGTTTGGTTATATGTCAAATGAGGCTTCAGGGAGCTGATAGGGAGTACTTGCACACATGTACACATGTGCATCCACCCAACCGCACCCACACAAGCCCACACACAAATCATGCTGGGTCAGTGCTGGGCTTGGAGAATCTTTTTTACCTTTTCTGCCAGCTACTAGCAAATGAGCATATGGACTTGGGAAACGAAAGCATCATTCATTCAAGTATTTACTGATTACTAGCTCCTGGGGCAGTGAAACCACTTATGATGGGTGCTTTCCAATCCTGGTGTCCTCCATCCATAGAAGGAAATGATGTAAAACTGTGGCTGCGATGACTTGAGTATAACATGACTGTTCCCACGGAGCACAAAGAATGGCCATGAATAAGTCCTTAGCAGGCTCCTCCCACCAGAGCTTCACTCCAGGGAGCTCAACCCACATTCATGTTGTCCTGGATTTCCTCAGCTGCCCTGTGGTTCCACCCAAGTCAGGTATTTTAGGCCCCCAAGTCCTCCTTGTGCCACTAGTTTCTAGTAGGTTCAAAACAACATCAGAGATCTATAAAATAAGTGACTTTGTGTGCATTGTATGGCGGATGTGTATATACACTCAGGCATGAGTACACCTTTCTCTATTATTCCATACTTCATTTTTTAAAAAAAGTTAGATTTATTTTCTTTTATGTCTATGAATCTTTGCCCACATATATGTATGTGCACCACATGTATGCGCACCACATGTATGCCTCATGCCTAAAAAGGTCAGAAGGAAGCTGGGCAGTGGTGGCGCACACCTTTAATCCCAGCACACGGGAGGCAGAGGCAAGCAGATCTCTGTGAGTTTGAGGCCAGCCTGGTCTACAGAGTGGGTTCCAGGACAGCCAAAGCTGTTACACAGAAAAACCCTGTCTTGAAAAACAAAACAAAACAAAAAAATAAAAAGAAAAGGAAATCCACTCTCTTCAAGCATGGGAAGCATTTCCCCACTGAACCATTTCCTACGCCCCTCAAGGTAGTGTTTTCACGACATATTCACTAAAAATATACAGCTGCTTACCTTTGTATTTCTCTTTGACTTATTTGGTTCGCTTATTTGCCTGTTCAATGCTGGCCTTTTGGGATGGCTTGGCTAGCCCAGTGGGTGATCCAGCATGCTTCCAAATCTTACATGTTCCACCTCACCCTATTCCTAATGACTTCAGAGTTCTCCTTCCCAAGAGCATTTGTTTTAGGTGGTGGGGAGCAGATATCCCTGGGGGCCCAAATCTAGCACAGAATGGGTGCTCAGTAGATATTTATGGAATGAAAGATAGGATGAAAGTGTGGTGACTCAGAATGGGGGTTCAGCTGCCTGGGGAGGATGAAGATAGTCTAAAGAGACACCTGTGTCCTTCCCATGGGCTATAGACTATCAAAACAATGGTCTGCAAGAATTGAATCTTCCCAGGAATAGCGTGCTGGGAGCAGGAAAAGGCTGACCAGAGGCTAAGGACTCTAACAGCTTGGGATGGAGGGAGGTGTGAAAATTGAGGGTTTCTGCTGTCTCCCTTCTGTGGCCCCTGATTTCTCATGCAGAAAAGAAACAAGTAAAACCTAAACATCTTTCAGATTCACTCCAACTCCAGCCACCTGTGATTTGATTTTGTTTTATTTTGTTTAAGGTCCACTGTAAACCAAACTGACTTCGAACTGTGTGTAGCAGAGGTGACCTTGAACTTTCCATCTTCCTGTCTTTCTACCAGTGCTACGATTATAGCTGTGCGCCACCACACTGGGATTAGGCAGTATTGGGGATTAAACCCAGAATTCTGTGCATGGTAGGCAAGCAATCCACCATCTGAGGTATGTGCCCAACTTGTTTTGTTTTGTGATTTTAATATAATAATAATAGTATAGTAGTAGTAGTAACAGCAATTTGTCAAGACCAGTTTGGTAGACCTAGTGCAAATTCCAGTCATTATTGTGAGACTTAGGTCTAAATCAATAAGCCTCCCCAAACCCACTTTACAGTAATTCAAGAAAGACTTATTGAACTGTTTTTGTTTGGTGTGTGTGTGTACCTGAATGAGAGAAGTGTCTCAGACCTCTCAAAGGAGAGGCATGTCCCAGTCACAGTGGTGCATACCTTTGATCCCAGCACTCAGGGGGCAGAGGCAGTCAGATAGATCTCTGTGAGTTCAAGGCCAGCATGGCCTGCATAGTTAATTCTAGAACAGCCAGGGCTACATAGTCAGACTTTGTCGCAGAGAAAGACAGAGACAGACAGGCAGAGACAGGCAGAGACAGACAGACAGACAGACAGACAGACAGACAGACTGTGGCTCCTGGTGTCCACAACCCAGCCTTGCAGAATGGATGTGAGATCAAAGGAATACACATGAACTGGCAGACATGAACTAGAGCCCTGTGCCAGTGTTCTGGGTTCATAATTGGTACTGATGGAAATGTGTGTGGAATGAAGGGGCAGCAATGGTAAGGATGACTTCCTGTCATTTCATATTCCAGCAAGCATGTGTATGTACATCTTCTCAGTTCCTTCCTTTTTTGCCTGAGCCATTGTCTCACCTTGCTGGGTTGACATAAACATATTGGTTAAGCACACAAGGTCTTCACACCGGACCAAGTCCATGTGGTTGGCCCCTGATAGGCTGAAAGGATGAAAGAATGAACAAGAGACCATTCTCTTGCCTAGCCCTCAGCATGTCACTGGGGACAGGGTGGGTGGCTGGGGACACCTGGGAAAAGGAGTCCTTCTAATTGGTCTCCTTGTCACATGTGTCTTTGTTGGAGATCCCGTTTTTCTCTTTGTGCTTCATGACCTAAGAATCGGAAGATGGACTTGGGGAGATGGGTCAGGTGGTTGAAGGGCCCAGCCCCCTGCTTTAGCAGCCATGACAGGCTGCAGAAAAGACCCAGCAAGATGTAGGCCCCTGACTCAGCAGCATGTGCTGAGCTCCCGACCTTGCCCTAATCACTAGGAAGCCAAATACCCTCCATGCGGCAAGGAACCAATCAGAAGTTAGCTGGCGGGCTCTGGATGTGCTTTACCAATAACAGTGGAATGCAGGGCATAACAACCACCCTGGGAGGGCCTCCAGTCATAGCAACCTTCCTACAGCTGCAACTGATCAATCAACACAGGACAGGTTGCCTAAGCCCGGAGGTGCACCAATCCTGAGACTGTTGCTAGGCAACCAGCAGACCACACACACACACACACACACACACACACACACACACACACGCACACACGCACACACGCACACACACACACACACACACACACACTCCCCTTGCTCTACCCAATATATTCCTTGCCCCACTGCTGCTTGCTTGAGGTCCTCCTGCTTCACAGGCTGTGTTGGATGGATGGGAGGCGGGTACTAGCTGGTGGGATGGGACCCGAGTTAAATTTAAAGACTCTTTGCTTTTGCATCGGATTGGGTCTCTTGGTGATTTTGGGTTTCAGAGTTTGAGCACAAAAGTGATAAAGTGCTTGGTGTGCAAGCATAAGGACTTGAGATAGTTTCCAGAACCCAAGTTAAAAAAAAGCTGGGTGGTGGTGGCGCACACCTTTAATCCCAGCACCCGGGAAGCAGAGGCAGGTGGATCTCTGAGTTCAAGGCCAGCCTGGTCTACAGAGTGAGTCCGGGACAGCCAGAGCTACACAGAGAAACCCTGTTTCAAATAAAAAAAAAAAAACCAAAATTGGGGGGCTGGAGAGATGGCTCAGTGGTTGAGAGCACTCACTGACTGTTCTTCCAGAGGTCCTGAGTTTAATTCTTGGCAACCACATGGTGACTCACACCCACCTTGAATGAGATCTGGTGTCCTCTGCTGGCATGCAGAAGATTGTATACATAATAAATAAATAAAATATTAAAAAAAAACCAAAACTGGACATGGTGGCAATACTTATGCTTCCAGCACTAAAGTGACAGAGACGAGGATCCTGGGACAACCAGTCTAGCCTACTCAGAGAGTGTCAGGACAGCGAGAGACCTTGTCTCAAAACAAGGTGGACGGCAACCGAGGAACAACACCTGAGGTTGTCCTCTGACCTTTGCACACGTGCACAAGTGGATGCGCGTGCGCACGCGCGCACACACACACACCACACACACACACATGCACTCACATACATACACACAACTGTGAATTAAAGGAAAGAGTGAGAACAGAATCCTCATCCTCTGACCTTTGCACACGTGCACATGTGGATGCGCACACACGCACACACCACGTGCACACATGCACACACACGTATGCACACACATACATACGCACAACCATGAATTAAAGGAAAGAGTGAGAACAGAATCCTCATCCTCTGACTCTATTTTCCTAATTACCATGGAGCCACCGACTTTGCTTCCCTGTGTTCACTTTTCCCACTGGCAAATAGATACAGACCTGCTCACGATGCCTCCATGACGTAAAGTGTCTGGGAGCCGGATGAAGGCAGAGATGGGAAAGGCTTTGGCCAGCCTTGGCACTTCTCCATTCTCCACAGGGACAACTTGTGTCTCACTGAGAGGCCTTGGCGGTGGAGCCACCCCCAACACCAGCCTAAGCCGGATGATGTCATGCACAGCAGTAGGATTGAAACTGGAGCCCTCTCCTTAGGGATTGAGCAGGAAGTTCCTGTGGTGGGAGCTTTTGTTCTGGAGGCCTTGATGGTGAAGCAGAGGAATTCCCAGCAGCATCCAAGCTCAAGGAGGCTGCAGTAGGGCAGCTGAGGGCAGAGGCTCCAGGCTCCAGGCCCTGGGTGGTTTTACCTCTTCCCATTCCTCCTTCACTTACACCTCGTGCCTGCAACACAGCCGTGAGCAGGTCAGCAGCACACGCGACCAACTGCTCTGAGGGAAAGCCTAGGGAAGTTCAGTCAGCCTGGCTCTGGTTCAGTCACTGGATATCAGCTGGTGACTTGAATTAGCCATGGGCCTCCCTGGCATTTGGTGTCCTCATCTGTGCTGTGGAGATTATAGCTGTTCTTGAGAGCAGTACATAGAAAATGTTTACTTAGTATGTGGGCTTGGGGAGACCGTAAGTAAGTGCCTTTATCGGCTGAGCCAGCTCACTGCCCTAGCACATAATAATAATAATAATTATCCTTTAAAATACTAATTTTTATCCTCTGTGTGTGTGTGTGTGTGTGTGTGTGTGTGCCTGCATTTATGTGAGTGCACCATGTGTCTGCCTGGTCCTCGCAGACCAGAAGAAGGCATTGCATCCCCTAGTACTGGAGTTATAGAGGTGGTTATGAGCTGCTACCTGGGTGCTGGGAACTGCGCCCTCTTTGAGAGCAGCCAGTGCTCTTACCTGCCGAGCTAGAATATAAATTTTAAATGACAACTTATATAAGTAGTAGTTTTCGTCGAGCAGTGGTGGCACACGCCTTTAATCCCAGCACTTGGGTGGCAGAGGCAGGCGGATCTCTGTGAATTCGAGACCAACCTGGTCTACAAGAGCTAGTTCCAGGACAACCTCCAAAGCCACACAGAGAAACCCTGTCTCGATAAACAAAAAAAGTACTAGCACTCCTCACAGAGTAGGGTATAAAGTCACCGTGTGTTCTGGAGTTGACACGGGAGGCCTGAGGGAAACCAGAGAAACACTGGGCTTGTTACAACTGCTCCCCCCACACACCCTCCTAACCCGACGTGGCCCATCC
This sequence comes from Mesocricetus auratus, assembly GCF_017639785.1. Classification (NCBI taxonomy): domain Eukaryota; kingdom Metazoa; phylum Chordata; class Mammalia; order Rodentia; family Cricetidae; genus Mesocricetus; species Mesocricetus auratus. The sequence goes on along the minus strand of NW_024429267.1, from coordinate 3,867,925 downwards.
AGTGCTGCTGTCACTGCAGGAAGGGCTTTTTCACCCGGGTAAAGCTTCATCTGCGATGTGCCTAGGTGCTGGCGAGGATGGGCAGGTTTGACCACCAGAGAGCTTTGGGCGTGAATTCCATCTCTCTTTGCTGCTCTTGTGACTCCCAGGATCTTATCCCTTCATTGCTTCCTCGAACTCCCTACACTTCCTTGCATCACACACACACACACACACACACACACACACACACACACACACACACACACACACGCCAGAGTAGCTCCGTGATATAGGTCGGAACCCGGGCTGGGAGAAGAGGTGGGCATGGCGGCAGAGGAAGTGAGATTAACCATGGCAGGAAGCTGTCTCTGGCAGCTTGGTGGGGGAAATCTCACAGGGCTTCCCCATTTTGCAGTTCCTCTAATGGGCACAATGACTGATGGGAATCTGAAAGTGAGAGCCTGCTTTCCCTAGAGCACCAGCCTCCTGCCTCTCCTACCTGCATCACCTCACCTGCCCGCTAGTTCAGTAATTTGTGTGTGACGATGGTTCCAGTGTCCATCCCAGGCCCAGAGCAATGCTACATCTGTCAGTCTGGCCACCTGGCTTTCCCCCGGGCATCCACCAGAACTTTCCAATCAGGAGTGCACTCTGAGGGAGCTGGCGTCATGGATGGTATTAAATGTCTTTTTTGATGCTGTGGCAAAAAGGTGCTTTTGGGTTTTTGTTTTTGTTTTTCCTTGCCTTTTGAGGGGACAAAGACCATAGTATCAGGGAAGGTATAGCGGCCAGAACTAAGGTGGTTGGTTACATTGTGTCTGTAGTCAGTAAGCAGAGAATAAACAGGAAGTTGAGCAGGCCTATAAAACCTCAAGGCTTGGGCCAGCAAGAGGGCTAGGTAGCTAAAGGTGCCTACCCACCAAGTTTGATGACTTGGGTTCAATCCCTTGAACCCTCATAGTGGAAGGAGAGAACTGACTTAGGCAAGTTGAGTTAATCCCACAGATATGAGGAGAAAGACCACTGGGCCAAATCATGGCCAAATCAATAAAAGCAAGCAGTTAATTAGAACAAGCTTTTTAAAAATTCGGGTGCACAGGATGTCTCTCCTAAAGGCAGTGTTTAAGAGATCAGCAATAGACATGAGGAAGAAAAAGTATTTTATAGTTCAGGAATAGGGGTTTCCAAATGGGGGACTTGGTAGACAAATGGGTGGGGTTATAGAAGCAGAACACAAACATGACAAGTTGGTCATAACAAACTCCTGGGACAAAGACATGGTTGCAAGGTGGTCATAACAACGCAGTTATAATAACCTTTTGAAACAAAGACATGGTTGCCATTCCTGGAACAGGCAATTCGGTACCATTTGTAGTTAAGGTTACAGGCAGGGCATTGCTCAATCCTTGAGAAACAGATTTAATCATAAACAAGCATGAACCTCATTTGTTTTTACTATAAGATGACTTTAAAGCCTAAGATGGAGGCAGGCTGGTTTATCAGTTGTCTTCACAAGTCCTCATGCATGTCATGTCATGCTTCCTCTAAAAGAAATAAATTACTACACAGAGAAGCCTTGTCTTGAAAAACAAAAACAAAAACAAAAAACAACAAAAAGTTGAAAATAAAGCTGGGCATATGATGCACTCCTTTAATCCAAGCACTTGAGAGGCAGAGGCAGAGGCAGGCAGATCTCTGAGTTTAAGACCAGTCTGGTCTACAGAGTGAGTTTCAGGACAGCCAGGACTGCACAGAGAAACCCTGTCTCAAAATAAATAAATAAACAATCAAAATCCACAAGGCTCTCTCCCAGTAAGACTCTACCTTCTTATAATTCCACAGTCTTCTAAACACCATCATCAGCTAGGGTCCAACTACTCAAAATGGACCAAAGACCTTAAAGACCCAAAACGTTGTAACTACTAGAGAACAGGGAAACACTTAAATATATAGGCACAGGTAAGAATGTTCTAGAAAGGACCCTGATCACATAGGATGTGGTGGATGGCATTACCTGACAATTTCTATAAAAAAAGCAAAACATTTGCCAACTATATGCCAGATGTGGTCTAATATCCAAAAAAATGAAGAATTTAAAATTAATGTTAAAATTCAAATCACTGAACAAGGGGAATAACGAACCAAAAAGACTGATAGTTCTCAATGGCCAATAAATATTTTTTAAGTATTTAACAATTTTAATTGCCAAGGAAATGCTAGTTAAATCTGCTTTAAAATATGTTGCTGCCTTTAATCCCTGCACTCGGGAGGAAGAAGCAGGCTGATCTCTGTGAGTACGAGGCTGGGCTGGACTGACAGCCTCCAAAACAATACAGAGAAATCCTGTCTCACAAAACCAAAAAAAAAAAAATGTTGCTGACCTGGTCAAAGTGGCTGTCATCACCTAAATGAAAGACACCAAATACTGATGGGGATCTGGAGAAAGAGGAACCCTGGCACACTATTGGTGGGCGTGTAAACTGGCATAGCCAGAGTATGGAAATCAGCATGGAGGTTCCTCAAAGAACTAAAAATAGATCTATAACATGACTCTAATCTGCATGCCTGGGTATATAGCACACCAGGGGCTGTAATGGAGACACTTGCATATCTAGGTTTATTGCTGTCCCAAGAAATGGAACCAGCTTAGATGTCCATCAGCCAAGGAATGGGTACAGAGACTGTGGTTCATGCACACAAAGGAATTTTATTCAGCCTTAAATGAAAACAAAGTCATGAGATTTCCAGGAAAACAGAGGGAACTAGAGATCATTATGTTAATCAAAGCAAGCCAGACTCAGAAAGACAAATATTACATGTTTTTTGTCAGATGTGGAATCTATACTGAAGTGTTTGTTTGATGAATGCACTTGTGTATAAGTTAGGAGACTAGAAAGGAGGCCATGAGGAGGAAGAGATCTTAAGGGGTGGGGGTTATGAAATACATTCGACATAAAAGCAGAAAAGGAGGGCCTGGAATAAGCATTTAAATATACAGAAGAAAAAGACCACTTGGGGGAAGGAATGGGACCATCAAAAGGGGGACAGGAGAATGGGGGAGAGAACAAAGAGGAAGAGGAACCACTAATAGTACCAAAGTAAAATAAAGTTTGTGTATGAAGATGTTATAATGAAATCTAACTTTAAAACGTCTGGAGCTTTTGACAAAAACAGACTACATAGCAAAGATGGACTTTATTGAGCTATTCCCAATTGGGTTGGGATGAATTTGTTTCCCTTTTCCCCTGCCAAGCTGATTCTAAAAGATAGAGAGTAGGATTTGTATAGCTGAAAACTGGGAACCTGGGAGGGTCCCCAGAGAGAACCTAAAGGAGAGTCATTGTGAATCTCCACCCCAACTCAGCAACACCCCCACCCTGTAAGCATGTCAGTGCCCCAATCCAGGGCTACCCTGACTACAGAACCCTGGATCTCAATGGGGAGGTAGCTGATGATGCCTGAGGACACTGCTGATGTCACAGCTTGGGATCCTTGGAGGTGGGGACATTGGTTAGCCAGCCTAGACTAACTGTCTAGACTGTCTCAGAAAACAGAGTGGGTAGTACCTGGGGAATAACACCTAAGGTGTCCTATGGCCTCCACATGTATACATATACACACACAGCACTCCCCCACCCCATTCTCAAAAGAAGGAACTAATAGGAGAGCAAAGACACCATGCCTGTTACATGCTAATGCACTCCAGAGAGTGTCACTGATGTTCTTATCTCTGAACCACTTCTCAGATTGTCACCCATAAGCACATGACATGCATCTTTGCATATCAGCTTTGGCTTATTCTAGAAGGGCCCATGCTGAAAGCCAGGCTTGACCTTTCTGTGTTGTAGGAACTTCCCGCTATTTGCAACTCATGGTCTCACGCTCTGGCCTTGCTCACTCCTTGGTTTCCCAGGCGTGTGTGTGTGTGTGTGTGTGTGTGTGTGTGTGTGTGTGTGTGTGTGTGTGTGTGGTGAGTGTGTGGTGATCTGTGTATGTATGTGGTGTGTGTGTGGTGTGTATATGTCTATGTGAATATGTGGAGGTGGTGTGTGTGTGAGTGGGTGTGGGTGTGTTTTGTGAGTATATGTCTATGTGAATATGTGGAGGTGGTGTGTAAATGTCTATGTGGTGAATATGCGGTGGTGTGTGTGAGTGTGTGTGTGTGTTGTGTGTATATGTCTATGTGAATATGTGGAGGTGGTGTGCATGTGAGTGTGTGTGTGTGTATATGTCTATGTGAATATGTGGTGGTGTGTGTGTGTGTGTGTGTGTGTGTGTGTGGTGTGTGGTGATCTGTGTATGTATGTGGTGTGTGTTTTGTGTGTATATGTCTATGTGAATATGTGGCGGTGTGTGTGTGTGAGTGTGTGGTGGTGTGTGTGGTGGAGTGTGATTGTATGTGTGCATGAGTGTATAGGCTGAGAGAGGTAACAGAGAGCCCTCATCCTCCTGACTTCTTACATAACATCTGAGAACACAGTGGCTCAGTGTTTTATTATCAAAATCTATTCATTTTTCTGACATGCTATTATTATTTAGGTGGCAAAGGAGGCAGGAAAAGAGAATATTAAAAACTCTAGAATTTGTATAAAAAGAAATATTTTCACTGGAGAAGTGATGGGGACAAGGAGCTGGGCTTTTCTTTTAAGTTAAAGGTCTGTGTTAGTTAGTTAGTTAGTTGTTAGTTAGTTAGTTAGTTGGTTATTCTGTTTGTTTGAGATAGGCCTCTTGTAGCCCAGGCTGACCTCAAACTCTCCATGTAGCCAAGGATGACCTTGAACTTCTGGTTCCCCTGTTTCCACCTCCTAAATTCTGGATGTACTACTGTGCCTGGTTCATCTGATGCTGGGCGTGGAACCCAGGACCTTTTCCATGCTAAACAAGCACTCTTCCAACGTAGTCAAATCCAGCCCAAGTCCATCTTTGAAGGTAGGAGCTTTAAGTATGCCACCATTCAGGGGACAGTCAGTTGTAGAGGCATCCCAGGAACTCCCTCCCCACCCCTGTGGCATATATAGATCAAGACGCCCTAGCAGCCTATCTCCTGGCTGCCCAGTGGCTATGAAACAATGAAACACAAAAGGTCTGTCCTCGTGGGGCTTAGCGGAGTGGAAGTGGGCAGGAGAAGAACGAAACAAGGAAGGGGCAGTCTGTGGTGCTGCTCAGAGCTGCAGAGACAAATGAAGTCGAGGAGTGGATAGGCCCTGAGGGAGGAGTGCTGCTGGGCTAGAGAGTTCTTGAAAGGTCTCATTGGCATGCCTGTGCTTCTGCAAAACCCTGAGGGTGTGCTGCACAGACACACCAGCGTCTCTGAAGCCATCACCCATGGCAAAGGCCTGAGGTGGGGTGAGCTGGCACATTTGGAGGCCAGTGGACTGGCTGAGGATCAGGCAAGCAAAGGAGCAGGGACCAAGAGGCAAACAGCCTTCAAATCCCCCGAATTTTGCTCCATCAGAGGTGGGAAGCCATCAGAGACTTTCAGGCAGAAATCTGGCGACTCATATCATGAGCCACACTAGCTTATTTATCAACTGTGTTTGTGCTGCTGGTAAGTGAGGTCCCAAAGGGTAGAGTTACCTATGGGTTCTCAGCATGAACTGCCGCGGTGAATGCCGGTTCCTCTGCCTTCCGAGCAGGCTTGTCCACTCTATATGAAGTGTGCTCAGCTCCTCTCCCTCCCCGGGGGAGACCAGAGGCCTAGGGCTGCAAAGAGGTCCTCTGGGTACCACTGGTGCTCCTTGATGCTTGATGTTGGGCTTGGGTTCTGCAACATGGCATGGATGAGATGATGTGTGGGTAGTACCCTGGAGACCATTGAGTGTTGCACACATAAAGTTTTAGGGGAGATGACAGAGAAGGTTCCAGTGTTGCCTGCTGGACCTGGGCTGCTAGCATCCCAAGCTCTCTATTTAACTCTGCCAGTGGCTGGCTGTCATCCATGAAGACACCAGGACCAGCCTTTGGTTTCTATTGTCCCACCTTTCCCACGCCAATTAACTGTTTTCTGGGTCAACGGGTCAGCCTCAGGAAGCACACCCAAACAGTAAGCCTACCCCCATATATTGGACTGCTCGGTGGCATTCCAGAGAATCGATGATGCCACATGAGCCACTGTCTCTGGGGACTTGGGATTTGGCCTTCTAAATGTCCTTTAGTAGCTGCTAGCTGAGGCAGCCTGGCTCAGCAATGAGGCCTGGGGCATGGGAGCTGGTCACAGGGCTTCCCTGGCTTGAGACCTCAGAAGTCTACAGCCCAGTACACCCAACGCAGGAAACAGACCTGTGTGTTAGGTGTGAAGGTTTTTGGCCATGGTTTGAGGGCTCAGAAACCCAATCTTTTTTCCCCAGCATGCTGGGGGTGGTGATGGTGGCAGTAGCTGGTTCAGTGGACAGCAACTTCTGTCTACCCTGAAAAGATAGTCAAGCCACCCACCTACGCCCTGTTGTCACCTCCCATTACGTCATTCCCCAGAAGGGATTTCTTCCCTCTGTGGCATACATAAAGGGTACATGGATTTGCAATTGCAGCCGGAAAGGCTTGGGTGCTGAAATCTGATCTCTTCAAAGAAAAAGAGAAAGATGGGAAAGAAGGAGAAAGGGAGAAAAGGGGGGACATGAGAGGAGAGAGAGAGAGAGAGAGAGAGAGAGAGAGAGAGAGAGAGAGAGAGAGAGAGAGAGAAACAACTATGCACATTAAACACAGCCACCCACGAGCTGGGTGGGAGTGTGTACCAGAGCCCATATCGGCAGTTGTGGATGGCTTGGCAGCTGAGCAGAAGGTGACTCACTCTGAGGCTCTGATTGCGTAATCCACCCCAGCCCAGGCAGGAGAATGAAACTAGGAAACTAATGCAGTGACATTTTTCTACAAAAAGGAAGCCCACATATTTGTTCAAGGCCATCCAAAAATAGCGGGCTTCTCCAGGTTTGGGCTCAGAGTCCCTGCCTTTCACTTGGAATGCTGAGTCGTGGCACATTTTTCTTAGACCACCCACCCTCATTCCAATAGACTTAATCCACCACACATTTATCGCAGGCCTATTCTGAGCTAGGTGCAAAATTGGGGAATGGGAAACATGGGTTGGGCTGTGAGTGAGGTCTGGATAGGGGAGGCCTAGGGCTTGGGGCCAGGCATGGAAAGTCTTGGACCCTAGTGGGGTGATAGTGTTGCCACCAGAAAGCCTGGGTTTTCTTCTGTAAAGCAGGAAGGTCAAGGACCACCTCATCATACTATGACACAGAGTGGGCAGAAGTCGAGTGTCTTCCATCATCATTTGCTGCTGTAGTTTTGAGACATCGCCTCTCACTGAGCCTGGAGCTCCCTATTCAGTTAGACAGTCTGGCCAACACACCCTAGGGACCCCCCTGTCTCCACATTGTCCAGCACCGGGATCACAGATGTAAGCCGCCATAGCTGGCTCTTTGTATGGGCCTGAGGACCTGAACTCAGGCAGACATGCTTTCACTGCAAGCGTCTTACCAACTGGGCCATCTCCTCATTCCCAAAACACGGTTTTATGTAAGTCCTCAGGACTGGGACTGACACATAGCAGCATTTGTGAAAAGAGATGACCAGGGTGGGTGGGGAAGAGGTCTTTGAGATGCATGTTGACTGTAGGTTGGTTGGCAGCCACTGTCTCTCCCAGGCCCACTGGTGCTAGTTTCTGAGGATGCAAGGACAAAGGAGACAGACCCCTCCCTCTGCAATGGGCAGTGATTCTAGCTTCAAAACCTGAGGAGTTGTATGGGAAGCAGTCCGTCAGTGTGACTGCAGACACTGAGCTGAGGACAAACTCCAGCACTTTTGTTCCCACCCTTGGGGGTCAGGCGAGCTCTGTGCCAGCCATGGCTTGGTCTCCTTGCTTCCAAAGCAAGGACATCCCTTCCTTAGAGGTTCTTACCAAGAATAGTTGAAATTATGCAAGAGCTCCAAGTAGTACCCAGAGGAGTAGCCCACTAGCATAAACAACCACCGTGTCTACCGCTTCCCTCACTGTCACTGCTGTCACACATCATAGAGGAGAAGGTGCAGGACGGACCTAGGAAGTCAGGGTATCAGTAGAGAAGGGTTCAGGAACATAGCTTCACGGTGTCCTCCTCGGCAGCCTACGGAATTCCCCTAGACATTTAGAGACTGCGACTTGAGCCAAACCCGGGTTCGTGGCATTGGCACCAAAGAATTTCAGGACTATCTATGATGAAGTGGCATTGGAGAGTTTATTCAATATATTTTAGTACAGCCTTAAGCATGAAGGTTAAGAGAAAGAGAAGCACTCAAAGGAAAGACAGGCATACCCAAGTTGGGATGTGAGCTTCCCAAGAGAGAGCAGGGGAGAGTAAGACATAGAAATCAAGGTAGAGTCACAATTAATTGTTAGTATTAGGTCTCGAGATATGTCTCCAAAGGTTGCTAAGAAACCAGTTCTTCCTCCTCCTTTTCTGTCCTTTTGATAAGTGAGATCAGAGCTTGACTCTGGAGATCTGGGCGATGGAATCATAATCAGATAAGGTGAGACCCAGAGCCACTGGGATTGCACAAGGGGTTTTGTCCTTTCCCTGTAAATGGTTTCTGTTGAGATTTCTAGAAAATGGCAGGTTAATGGCCGGCCAGGGAGAAACGCTGTGAACAGTTGTTCCTCAGCTGGAATTCTTGCTCCTTTGCTGGTGACAGGCTTAACTGGATTCTAGGGTGAGGGACTCTTGGCTTTTTCATGTCCCCCAAATTTCCCAGCCTTTCTACTCCACCTCAAGGGGACATTGTTGTCCTTAAGGTGAGTTTTGAAGGCTATATAGGAGTTTTCCAGGAAGATTCTGGAAGGGGTGCGGAATGATCTGAGAAATAGCATGAATATGCTGAAGAGAGATGTTCAGGAAACAGGAAATGGCCCAGGCTGAACGCCAGGAAGGGAGAGTGACCTGAACACAGAGGCAGAGGGCAAATGGGAGGGAGGGAGTGCCTGCCTTCCTGGCTGCTGGCAAGTGAGATCCAAGCACATGTCAGGTGACTGGAGCCTGGGTCTGTCACCCTTCTGTTACTCATGGCTTCTCTCCAGGAGGTATAAGGTCAGCCATAGGTGCTAAGCTAAGTATGCAGCCATGGTTATCATCACTGTATCGAGGATACCCAGTGTTTTCTTTTAGGGTGTAAAGGGCTCTCTATATGAGACCCTTCAAGATAAATTCATCTTAGAACTGAGCCAGGATGAAAAACGTCATGAAAAAGAATTTTTATTGTGGTAGTGCATGCCTGTAATCTAAACACTCAGGAGACTGAAGCAGCAGGATTCGGGCCACTAGAATACTAGTTCAAGGCCAGCCTGGTCTTCATAGCAAGACTTGTCTCAAAAAAAAAGAGAGAGAGAGAGAGATAGAACTCAGGGTTAGAATGCTTACTTAGTGCACTTAAATGGAGCACAGTAGAGTATATGTATAATCCCAAAATGTAAAGCCAGGAAGATCAGAGTTCAACAGAATTCAAGGTTATCAGATACAGAGATTAAGGCCAATCTGGTATATATGAGACCCTATCTCAAACAAACAACAAGCCCTATAGCTCCTCCATCTATTTTTTGACTTCTACTGTGGCTCAGGTTGGAGCCCAAATAATTTCACCCCAATGCCAGGAGAGATATGTTTACTAAGTTGTCTTGCAGGTAAGGATTCATGAACCAAATAGTCAAGCCCTGGCAGAGCTGCCCGAGGCTGTGATCCCACGCTCCTCCCTGGGTGGGCTTGGCTGGGGAGTATCCCCTTTGGCCTTAGACTCAGCACCAGCTCCTGAGCTTAGATTGCTGCTCCCCAGGGTGTGGTCATTAATTTAACTATACCCTGGAGAGGCAGAGAGACTAGAGAGAGCACAGGACCAGGCCACACAGCTGCAGGAGGCCAGGACCAGCTACGGGATGCTAAGATGGACACTTGAAGAGTGGAACATCTAAGCTGAACTTGGAAGGTGAGAAAAGCCTTCCCAGGGAAGCAAGGTTTTGGACAAGTTTTCTCTGTGTTGTAACAGAATTACTGACCAAAGCATCCTAAGAGAAGAGGGTTCATTTGGGCTCACAGTTCAAGGGCACAGGCCACCATGGGCGGTGAGTCATGATGGCAGGAGCACAAGACAGCTGGTCACATTGCATCCACAGTCTGGAAGCAGAGAGAGATGACCGCTGGTGCTCGGCTCACCTTCTCCTTTGTGCTCAAGACACGAGCCTGGTGGGGTGGTACAGGCCACATTTAGGATGTGGCTTCCCACCTCGGTTAACCCAGTCTAGAAACTCCCTCACAGATGTGCCCAAGGGTTTGCCTCCTGTGTAATTATAGATCCTGTGAGGTTGATAATCAGCAGATAATCATCATGGGGGGTGTTAGTTGAGGGCCAGAGTCTGTTCAAAAGTCTGTGAACAGGGAGTAGTCCGATGTCTCCAAAGCCGTGTTAGTAATTTATACACATGGCCCTCAGAATAGTCCGTGGTGCCACAGGGGAGAGAGGCAAGCTCATCTCTATCTTTCTATGAACCCTGGTGTGGCCATGGCAGGGTGATGGACAGGCAGCCCTGGGCTGAGGTCAGTCTCTTCAGGGTTGATGCTTGTCTCTGCTCCTCTTAAAGAGACAGCTGTCTCAGCCTATGCATGGAACCTCCTCACCAAAGCCTGACTGTGACCTCGAGCAAGTTAATCCGTCTCTTGGGACTCAGTTTCCTCCAGTGCAAATGCTGAAGCACGAGGCCAGATGGCCACCTGGAGCCTTTCCAGCTCTCCTATCGGAAGAGAAAAAAAGGCTTCTCCAGAGGAAGCAATGAAAATTCCAGATCAGCATCTGGCCTTCTGGCTCCCCAGCCGACTCGCCCAGCCCTTCCATATCAAGCACAACATTGTCGTCGTCTACAGAGTTCATTTGTGAAAAACCACAAAATGGAGTTGACAAAAAAACAAAAACAAAAAAAAATCATTATTTAAGTGCGTTTACAAGTTTGTGTGGATCAGCATGAGTCAGCATGCCTGCTAGAGTGTTTGTTCTACAGAAGCAAAAAAATGTTGATGGAGATAAAAGGTTAGAGTTCAGGGCAAAGGTCAAAGGGAGAGCTGGCTGACAGACGTCTAAGGTCTAGGGTGGTACTTCATGCAGGATCAGACTCAAGATGTCAGATCTCTCCACTCAGGTCTGTGTTCCAGAGTCTCTGTCCAGATGCCTACTAAACACGCTAACTCTGCCTATCTGGGTGTTCAGCAGGCATCTGACAGAGCCTGTCACCTGACCTCCCATCTTCCCATTTGTTGGCAATGTCATGCTTCAAGGCATTCATCTGAAAAAAGTCTTCCTCACCCTTGATTCTTCTGTGCGCTCATGGGTTACCCACCCCAGTCTGAGGAGAGCTCTGCCTCTACACTGCAAGATCATTGGGTCTTCATTATTAACTCCCTGCATGGGTGAGGTTTGAACACACGTGTTCAGAGATCTTGACAAAAACACCCAGAAAAGAACACAATTTTAGCGATCTCCATGTTGCCTTGTAAGAGTCTCTCTATCAACAGGCATTGGACATTGGAGGGAGGCTCAGGGGAGGATCCTTTGACCTCCTTAACATCTCTACTCTCCACCCTGCCTTTAGGGTAGAAGCCGCATCATGCCACCCTTCTGTTTGAAACTCTGGGCAAATGCCCCTTCCCACACTTAATCAGAGCCAAACCCCTTACCCTGGACTACAGGCTTGTGTGATGTGTCCCCTTCATTTCCTATCTGCTGTCACCCACTGATGACCCCGCCAGTCTGCTCTAGCCAGTTCTTCAAACTCCTGCGTGAGGGACTTTGTACTTTTCTGCTCTTGGCATATATCCTCACGTTACCCTCCCTCACTTCCTTTGGGCCTTCGGTACACATCAGTGAGGTAGAGAGGTTAACTCTGCCACGCACCATTTCTTCCATTAGTTATATCATTCATTCCACAGCCGCTTGGTGAACGTGTTTGTTCATTGTCTGTCTCTCCGCCCCCCCCCCATCACCTAGGACTTGTCTTCTGTCGACTTCAGTAGCTCCAAAACACCTGGAAAGTTCCTGGTAAACAACTCACATGTGAATTTGAGAAAAAGTACTTGTCAAAGGATCAAAGGTCCCTGGTCTAGAAGGCACAGCCAGAGATGTGATTCCAGGTACTAAACCCTCTTAGTGATGGGACTGGTCAAGAGGCACATGGATGTCCTCAGCTTTTCAGTCTTATAGTAGGTAGTAAAAGGGACCAGGAGATATGGGCAGAAAGACAAAAGTGAGGTTCTTCCTGCCCTCATTGTGGGGTGCTTGGTTTTATGGAGTGGACCACAAGACATGGAGGGAGTGAAAATAGGCATCTATACGTATGACGGGGGCATGGCCCTTTCTTCCAGGCTCTAGAACTTGCTGTCTCTGGGTGGGAGCAGAGTAGGATGCTGTACAGACTGTACAACCTCCTTGGATTACTGTCCTGGGGAAAACCCAAGTCGAGCTTGGGACAGTGGATCTGGAACTCTGGCCCAGGGGAGAGCAGAATAACCAGGAAAGAGGAACAAGACGAAGCCAGGGCAGCCAGCCGCCTCCACAAGGCAGATGGTCTCCCTGGAGAATTGGTGCTGCAGCAGAGGCTCTATTCCCAGGGGAGCCTGTGGGGGTGACGGTGGCTGCAGGCCTGTCCCCATTGCGTGTGTGCTGACCTCTTTCACTGTCCTGTTTGTTCTGCCTGCCCCCTGGGGACATGGCTCAGCACCACCTGGACACTTGGTCTGGGCAGCACATTCTCCATGTGTACCTGGGATGCCTGGGATGCCCCTCACCACTCATGGGCTCTGTGGCCACTGTGAGTCTGGGACCAGGTCTCAGAAGAGCCTATGACTGTGAGGTCTTTTTGGCTACAGTGACAGAATCTGGTGGTCCAACAGGCTGTTATTAAAGCCATCTGCTCCCTGGGGCCTGGAACCCTCTGACCTTTTGGTAGGAGTGGTTTCCTTTCTGTGTCCTGGAGTCTCAGATGGACAGGGAACTTTTATCTTCGTCCTGTCATTTGGAGCTGGGAAAGTCTGCAGCTTGAAAGTTGGGCCACCAGGATGTCTTCCACGTTCTGTGCGACTTTAAACATCTTACTGACCATCTCTGATTCCTAACCTTTAGAACCAGCAATCTATGACTCCTACAAACACTATGTTCTTGTTTCCCATGGTCCCTCAATGGAAAGGCTGAGTGTGCATTGTGGTTAAGATTGCTTATGTGTATTGTTATGCATTCCTGTTGTGTGAAAGTGTGTGTGTGTGTGTGTGTGTGTGTGTTATTTGAACCAGATGTTTTCCCTCCATTTTCAGTTATAAATGGCCCCCATTGTCCTGCAGCTGGAGACACAGTAGAGATTTCATACAAATGCCAAATTCACCTCAAGGTTCAGTTCAAGTCACGGCCCTGTCCTCTGACATATTCTACTTGTGAGAAATTTCTCTGCACCTTTGAGGAGTTGTGGTTCCCTCCCACCCCCTCGTGGGAGCAGAAGAACTTCAAGGTCAGAGGCTGGGGAGGATCACCGAGCTGTGTGGGAACCAGAGTAGATTTGAGAGAAGCAAGGGTGTGCTGAGCACAGGTGTTCAGAGATCTTGACAAAAACACTCAGAAAAGAACACAATTTTAGCTAGTTTCATGTTGCATTGTAAGAGCCTATGAACAGGCATTGGACATTGGAGGGAGGTGCAGGGGAGGGTTATGCTTGACTCAGCTAGAACCCACTGGGAAGAATCAGATGGCCTCTCATGTTCATGTGCTACTGAGTTCAAGGACATTCAGCAGCCTTCTCAGTGGCACACAGCTAGGCCCATGGGGAGAAGAACTATGAATGGACAGAGCTCATGTTTGTCTCCCAGGGCAACAGATCAGGGTGTAGCTCGGCTCTGGTGTGTTGAGGTGTTTTATCCTGGGAACCTGGGATCGAGCATCACAGAAGCAGGGAGCTAGATGGCAACGTGGAGTGTGGCAGAAGGAAGCAGGGCGGGCATGCTGGGATGCCTCCTGCGGAGTTTGGAGACTAGGGGAAATATGGGGTACTGCACCTGGGTAAAGGCTGGAAGGCCAGGTTGCAGACCTGACAGCCCCCAGTCCTCAGTGTTGGATCTTCTCCAGATGCATTCTGGCCATCGAAAGCTGTGGGGGGTGATGCCCCTCCAGGAAGCCCACTCCTGGTTTCCCAGCTCCACAGAGGAACAGAAGGGCCACGCCATGATTGCCGTGTTTCAGCTACATGACCCGCAGACCATCCCTTCCTGTAAAGATAGATAATAAGGCCCAGAGGGGTAACACCATCTGCCTAGAGTCACACAGCAGAGGCAGAGGACAAATGCACTCTTCCTGTTCACATTATAGAGTTTATGCTAACAATACACAGTTTGGCCCAGAGTGCCCTGACCCACCCCCTGCTCTGGCCTCCCCTTGGAAGCTGCCATTTTAAGCAAGTTCTCTTCAGCATGCCAAATGACACCCACTTTTTTATCTGGTAGAAGTTAGCTGAAGATGTGACAAGGAAAATGTGCCCTGAATCTGGCTGGTGAAGGGGGAGAGGAACCTACAGCCACATGATCATCAGGGCCTGGACTGTCTTCTCCATCCTGGTCAGTGGTTGTGGATAGCCAGGCTGTCCCTGTAAGAAGCTACATCAGTGGGACTCGATTTCATCACCACCAGAAGGTAGAAAAAGCAACTCAGACACTTTTTAATAACCGGTTGCTACAAGAGCACAGAAGCAAATGGCGTTTTATTAATGGAGCCCTCCATCACCTCGACTGTTTCATTATCTCGTGTCCCCTGCCCCAGAGCTTTCTACATCGTGTGTTATTGACAGAAACATACATTTCCAATGCCTGGCCTCAGGAGTTCGAGGGGAGCAGCCTGAAGAACCTAGAAACACGACAAGCACCTTTTGATTCTTTTCTCCCCTCCAGTAAGTACCAGGGAGGTGATGGGAAACGGTAACCCAGGTGGTAGCTGACTGAAGTTTGTCCTGAAACAGAAGATAGGTATCTGGGTCATAAAAATGTCAAGTGTTCCAGGTTTATCATGGAAACCAGGGAATTTTAACTGTAGCTCAAATGGCTGCCACACTAGGTCCGTGGATCTTGCCAGTCCTGGGCATTGGCTGTGCCTCCTGATTCCTGGAAGGCAGAGTATAGCCTCATCTGTTCTCATTGAGAGCACACGTAATAGCAAAGGGAGGAGCTGGAGAGACAGCTCAGCCTCAGCCGGGTAAGGTGCTCGCCACATAAACATGAAGATATGAGTTCAGATCCCTGGCACCATGTAAAAGTGGACCAGGAGACATGCATCTATAACCCCAGTAATGGGGATGAGGAGACAGAAGCATCCTGGGGCTCACCGGCCACTCAGTCTAACTGAATTGGTGAGTCCAGGTTCAGTAAGTGACCCTGTCTCAAAAAGTAGGGTAGATAGTGATTCAGGAAGACATCTGGCATTGACCTCTGGCCTTCACACACACACACACACACACACACACACACACACACACATGCTCACACATGCTCACAGACATGCTCACACACATACACACACATGCACACACACATGTACATAGACATGCACACACACAGACACACACACACAGAATCTGGAGTATCTTTTTTTTTCTTTAAGATTTATTTATTTTATGTATACGGTGTTCTGCCTGCATGTATCCCTGCAGACCAGAAGAAGGCACCAGATCTCATTATGGATGGTTGTGAGCCACCATGTGGTTGCTGGGAATTGAACTCAGGACCTCTGGAAGAGCAGGCAGTGCTCATAACCTCTGAGCCATCTCTCCAGCCCAGAGAATCTGGAATATCTTTAATAGCTTAACAACTCTTTCCCTCCTTTCCATCAACACTAGACAAGGAGCCAATTGCACACATGGACATAACTGGCTCTTCATATTAATATTTAGCAAGAATATTATTGCTCTCTTTTGGGATAAATAGGCAACCACCTGAGCTGAGTTACCCACAGATGACCCTCAATGTTCAATGAATCACGAGCATTCTAGGTACTTTTTCCAACATGATATCTTAGGTCTTTCAAATTGGGACCCAAATTGCCTTTCTGATATAACCCTGACAACACTATACTGGATACCCAGCCAAACTGCTGAGTCCATCCATTCCTGATGTTTACTCAAAGTCTCCCCAAAGCACTTAAATCAGACAGACCCATGAGTTCTTCCCACTCCTTTCACAGGCTACCGTGACACCTCCCTGGCTTGCCTTTATTGCTGGTGCCCTGGGCAAGCATGAGAGCATGACCCATTTACCATGTTCTATACATACAGTATGTCTCAAGCAAGGCAATGAAAATGCTGAGCTTTGTAATGGGTGGATGGATGGATGGATGGATGATGGATGGATGGATGGATGGATGGATGGATGATGGATGGATGGATGGATGGATCTGCAGTTAGTTCTTCACAAACACTCCAAAAGCAGTCAGGGTCAGGATAATTAGTAAGTCAGCTCATGTCTCTGACTGGCTTCGTGAGGGGTGCTATGTACAATCCAGTATTGGTTAGTGAACTTGGCAGACAGATGGACTGTGCTAGAGTCAGATAACATAACCTTTCAGAGAGAGAGAGAGAGAGAGAGAGAGAGAGAGAGAGAGAGAGAGAGAGAGAGAGAGAGAGTCCATTCTCTGAGCACACAGCACCTTTGTTTCTTGCACTGACAAAGATGTCAAGCTGCCTTCAGTTGTTTAAAGAGAGAGAACTCTGTCCCTCTGAGATTCCCCCCTCCAGCATAAGATTTACTTGCTTTTAAAAGGCTGTGTTCCATCCCTTTACACATCACTTCTGGGTTGCTATGTCTACATGATATTCCTCTGGCTCCTTCAAGCCACTTTTTTGTGGATCTTGCACTTCTGTGATGTTGACACGGACTGACCCCTGAACTTTATGGCCCTTTCTCTGAAAAAAAAAAAAAAGACCCACCCTCCCCCTTTCAGAAGGGCTGATAACTCCATTTGGCAAATATGTCATTTCAGTCCCAGCAACTGGACCCAAAGGCCACAGCTGTTTTGCTGACATCAGATAAATGGGCACTGCCCTGGTTACCATGGAGACAGGATGGTGAGAACAGCACTGGGGCCTCAGTCTCACTCTGCTCTTTGCTGGGGCCTCTAGCTTTCTGTTCAAACAGAAACAGGGACAACAATCAATTCTGCACTGAGGGACTTGTGGCTCATCTGAGACACTGATATGGGACGGGTCACCTGGGATCTCCTGGGACTTAGCCAGCTAAGACTAAGAGCAATCATTGTCTCTCTGAGCCTCAGTTTCCCCAGCTATATTGTGAGAGAAGTCTATTAATTCTCTTCACTTGGGTTTCCCAGAAGTTGGCCCTGAGGCGAGGTGCAAGTGGAAGGGGCTGCTTTAGGAGATCTGTGGGACTGGGGTTGAAGGTGTGGGAAAGAGGCAGAAATGGGGAGGAACCCATGAAGGTGTGGCATTCAGCCGGTCATCAGAGAGGAACCTGAGCTCCATCCTGCTGGGGGACCAGGGGACAGAACCCAACACACCCAGTGTCTCCCCATCTGGGGGAGGGGGTGTCCTCCCAGATCCTCACTGCTCATTGGTCAAGGGCTGATCTCTGGGGCATTAGTGGGCACAGTGCCCTTGGCCCTACACCGGCCGGCTGGTGTGCTTGAACTATGGTTGATGTGTTGAGCGAGCGAGGGCCAGGTGTTGACAGCATCTACCCCTACACAATGGAATTTACATCCTGGGAGTGGACGCTTGGTCACTGCCAGTAAACTTGGGGTCTTACAATGATGAGTGGCCATAGCTCTGCACCCTCCGTGAGGGACCTGAGCCATTCTCCCTCCCAGGACTCCAGACCTCTAGGCCTTCAGGGCTAATAGCACAGGTCTCCAGCTTTTTAGAGTAGTGAATCCGCACCCGAGCCCAGGAGAAGCTTCTTTGACACCCCACTCTCCTCTCCTATGCCAATCAGGATCTTCTACCTCACTGGCCTCCAAACTGGCCATTTCTGAGATGCTGTGCTATTATTATTCAGTACTGTGTGAGATTTTGCTTTCCAATACAAATCCCTGCCCCCTACCAGGTTTTCTCCCTCCCCACTTCTGATACCAGCTTCAGAGTGTCTTTTACCTAAATACCCTTAAGGCTTAACTTGCATTTCAGCCTCTCCAGAGCTCACCTTAAGGATGTCCATGATGATTAGGCTGACTGTTAACTGGGTGGGGATCTAGAACTACCTGTGATATCACCTCCGCCACATCTGTGAGGGAGTTTCCAGATGAGTTCATTGAAGTGGGAAGACCCACCCTAACTGTGGGTGCCACCATCCCATGGGCTGGGGTCATGGTCTGCATAAAAAGAAGAAAGTGAGCTGAGCACCAGCATCCATCTCTCCTTCCTGATTGTAGACGCAGTGTGACAGGGTGCCTCAAGTGCCAGCCATCATACCTTCCCAACCATGACAGACTGCAGCCTCCGACCATGAGCCACAAAAAGCTCTCCCTTCCTCCAGTTGCTTTTACGTGAATTTTGTCACAGCACTGAGAGAAGTAGGGAGCCACTCTGTCCCAGAGGCAGACTTTTGTTTTGTTGTTGTTCCTGGAGCAACTGTTGACAATGGAAAACACTAGCCTGACGGCACAGGCTCGGGCACTTTTCAGAAACTCACCCAGCCTCCTTCCTACAGCCCAGCTGTTCACATCCAGTGCCCAGCAACATCCTGGGGATGAGAAATGGGTGGCAGAGCCTGCTCACACAGTGAAGATTAGCAAGCGCTTAATGACCACCTGTGTACACAGACCCTGACTAAGGAACAATGGGGTTCCTCCAAACACAAACAAGCCCCCCATGCTGGCCAGGAGGACCTTAGAGCCAAAGTTGTTCTGAGGAATGGAAACCCAGGAGGCTTTTGGAGACCACCAAGCCCAAAACCTTTGTTCTTCCTCTGAAAAGTGATCTGCCTAATGGAGTGGGTAGTTTGGCTTCTATAGTTAGAGGCCTAGATTTTCTTCTCCATGGCTTGTGCAAGTTCAGGGGCCATCATCTTCTTTCCCTTCCTCTTTTTCTTCCTCTTTGAAGGAAGATGGATGGAGCAGCTTCTGATGATGAGAAATACCAGTTACATAAGCCGCGTTTGTCTTAGTCATGCCGCCCGGCATGCTGCTGGAACAGGAAGGAGATGAAGTTAAACAGTTCGTCTCTATTCCCCCACGGACACCCTAATTGCTGCTGCTGCTGCTGCTGTAATTGATTCCACAGGTTATTTTTACTCTGAACGGGCCCAGTTCCTCCATGCGCCTTGCGGATGTGATTGTTCCTGAAGCCCAGGCCAGCGGTTGTCCAGATGCCCAGTTGTGGGCAGGTCACCACTTGAGGATGGGGTTGGGGGAGGATCCCAGCCTCTCTTGGGAAGCAAGGGCCTGAAGTAAATACTGTGCAGTTAAGGGGTGCTGCAGGGGAGTCAGAAGGAAAAAGAAGCTTAACAGAAGTCTAAAAGGGACCAAGAAGGAGCTAGAAGAACACTTCACCTAGCATGAATGTGCGTGAAGGATTTCACCCAGGGCAGAGGGGGCCTTACCCTCACGGGCTTAATGCAGAGCAGTGGGGGCCAAGTGGGGAGAACTTTTGCCTACGGAGCCTTCTGTACTTTTCTGTCTATTCCAAGCAGCCACCTCTTCCCACCCCTGCAAGCCGCTCCCGGAGCACAAAGCACACAGAAGCAGCGTTCCTGGCCGCCTGCCTGCAGCTCCAGCCACCTACACAGACAGCCTCGCCTCTGCACACAGCTCTGCCCGTGTGTGTGCTGGGATGGGGGGAGTGTGAGCACATGTTCAGACGCTCAGCCCAGGCCTCCAGAAATGGGCAGGGACTCTACATAGCCACAGGCCAAGGGTTGGGATAACCTTGGGGACCTCTTGTGACTTTGGATATCACCTAACCTTGAACTTCTAGGGTCCCTAATCATCTGCCCCCCATGAGGTAACCCTGGTTTCCATCCTGTCCTCTCACTAGGTCATGATAAGAGTTATCAGAGGTAAAGATTACCGAACACACGTAGTATGCTGACACCTGGTCTCGTATCATCTTTACCGCCTTGTAGAAAAGGTGCCATTTTTTTATAGGTGAGGACCCAAGGTCAGAGAAGGAACTCTTTAAGTGCATTTGGCTCCTAAGTGGTGGAAATGAGGCACACGGGTCTGTCCATCTTCCCTTAGCAGACTTGTATGTCGTCGGCTTAGCACAGGACATGGTCTCTGAGGGGTGGGGATGCTCCTCAGCTTGAAAAGTGCTTGCTCAGCATGCACAGCACCCTGAGCTGGATCCCCAGCACCACATAAACTGGTCATGGCAGTGCACACTTGTAATCCCAGTTCTCCAGAGACAGACAGGAGGATCAGGGGTTCAAAGTCAAGGTTGGCTACATCGAGAGTTCAAGTACACACTGGCTACACTCCTAACTTCTTGGCATCTTTCTTCTCACGTGCAAACTGAAAAGGACAATATGGTCTCCTCAAGATTGTTCTTGGGAATATCGGTCAGTTCACACAAAGCACTGGGGCACAGAGGCCTGGTATACAGTAGGTGCTCAATAACAGCAACTCCTTTCTTCCCTGTTACTTATCCAAAGCTAAACTGAGAGAGCCACCCCTTGTCTGATCATCTGTCTTAAAGCACTAACCCGGAGTCTCCAAACCAGGACGGGATCAGCCTGGTGCCCCCCCCCCTGTGGCTAGCTGTCCCCAGCAGTGTGTGCTCATCTTTGCCAAGTTCAAGCTGTTTCCTTTCTGTCCCTCACACATTCAGGACAGCGTAGAGCTCACACTAGAGCAGGCAAGGCAGCGAAGTCACAGCCCCTGATGGTCACTCAGAAGCCAGGAGAGGTCCACCAGCCTCTACCCAGCCCTGGACTTCACAGAGCGGTTGCTTCTGGAGGTCAGGCTGGAATTCCAAGCAGGAATGTTCAGGGAACTGAAGTGAGGCAGCTGCAGATTTCAGAAGCCAAAGCAGCATTTTCAGAGAAGTCTCTCCAACTCCACATTGGCTCCAGCTTTGGGTAAAACCTCCCTAGGAGTGGAAGGTGCCTCTTGGGCCCAGAGCTGGCCCACGGCTTCCCAGGGAAGCAGTATGTCCTGGGATATGGTGCACACTGGGAACATGTCATATACTGCTATGGACTGATCATTGCAGGCCCAGGAAACACAGAGCAGCTCCAGCTGACTCAAGGCACACAGGAGTCCCCTGGGGGGCAGCTCCATTCTGAGTACCTGCCACCCTACCCCCTGTAGCTGTCTTTCCCTCCCTGCTATAGCCTCCCTATGCTTATGGCTGTGCTATTCCCAGAGGTCACAAGCAATATACTTTAGCCTAGAATACCTTAGCAAGCCATCCCCACTCCCATGGGACAGCTCTTGCCTTTAGGTTTCCTAGAAATGAATCAGATAGTCTTTGTGTCCCTCAGACTCTGAGGTCTCTCTGAGGAGTCTTCAAAGTGCCTCCTCCCTTCACTTGCATGTCCGGGGACCCTGTCACACATTTGGCCATTTTTCCCCAAAGATTTTCCATCATGATCTTTTTTTCCATTCCTGTCTTTGTTACCCTGGCAGTGCTGGTGGAATGTGCTCACCTCACTCAGATGGTCAAGCCCTCACTTTCCAACATGGAGGTTCTTGTTGCCCATTGTGTTATTCTGAGCTCTTGTGGTGTCCACTGGGATGAAGGAGGCGGGCACTCACTGTGCCACTTTTACTAAGAGGGAGGGATCCTGAGCAATTACTGTATCAAGCACCACCCACCATACCAGGCAGTTCTGACATATGGGTCAGACCATTTCTCTCTATTCAAAAAGAGAAGTTGAAACTTGAGAGGTTAAGTGACTATCCCCCAAGGTCACCAAGCTAACTGGTGTAGAGCTAGAATTTGGACCTGGGTTTCTAGACTGTCCAACTCTTTTCTGCCAGGCTAGCCCTATTCTTTTTCCTCTGTTCTGACCTGACCTGATCCTCTGCTCCAGCCACACCGCTTCTCTGGGTCCCACGAACACATGCGTGTGCTGCCTGTCTACTAGGCTTTTGGAATGACCATGTCTGCCTGCTCCACAGGCCTCGTCTGGGTAACGGCATCTTCTCCTTCCCCACCTAGCACATTCATGGAGGCAGTCTTTGCAACATTTATGTGTATGTACATGCATGTGTGTGCACACATGGGCACAGCATGAACACAAAGGTCAGAGGGCAACTTACAGGAGCTGGTTCTCTCCTTCCACCATGTTCCAGGGACCAAACTCAGGTTTTCAGGTGTGGTAGCAAGTGCCTTTATGCTCTCACTGGTGACATCTGAGATCTTAGTGAGCCACATCCTGGCTTAAATCTCAGCCATAGTGATCTATGTGCAGGTGTGGCTTTGTGCCTTGCTTTGTGTATTCTGGTTGGTTGATGATGTTGAACATTTTTTTTTGTATGGTTGGCAACCCTTTGATAAGCATTGAAAAGGCCTGTTTTTAAAAGTGACATTCAAATTTGATTTTTAAAAAGTGAGTGTTTTTTATTAATTTGTAGGAGTTTATTGTATAATCTGGGAAAAGTTCTTCTGTCTGTTTATGTGACACAGGGTCTGACTGTGTAACCTTGGCTGCCCTAGAACTCCATGTGTAGACCATGATTACTTGGAATGCACAGAGGTCTGTCTGCCTCTGAGTCTCAAGCGCTGGGGCTACAGCATACGCCCCCCCTCATACTAGCCCTGGATGAGACTTTCAGACATATATAGTAAATCTCTTTTCAGTATTTCTTGTCTAGAACAGTTCTCAGTTCTAATGAAGTTCACCTTAATGATCTTATTTTACAGTTTGTACTTTTTTTGTGCCTAGCTTAGGAAAATGTGGTCTACTACAAAGATATAGATATTCTCCTATGATTCCTTCTAGAAGCTTCCTGGTTTCCCGTGTACAGCTTAATACTCATTATGTTACCAAGCATGCATGCATGCGCAGTCGTTTTGTATATATGTAGACTTAAACAACCCCGCGTCCTTCAGCCCTTTGCACTCCCCGGTACACGGGTGAGACCCCTATTTGTTGCCTACAGTGGCTCTGACACATTTCCTTTCACAGTCACAGTTGCACTGAGCGCATGTACCCCTGTGACTCACAGTGCCCCGTGTCCCTCAAAGTCACAGCTTCTCAGAACATCTGTGTACACTCCTCCTTGTAAGAACATGGTTGGGGGTAGAGCCCTGGAGAGTTGGGCTCAGCAGTTAAGAGGGCTGACTGCTCTTGCAGAGGTCCTGAGTTCGATTCCCAGCAGCCATATGGTGATCACAACCATCTATAGTGGGATCTGATGCCCTCTTCTGGCATAAAGGTTTACATGCAGACAGAGCACTCACACATAAAATAAATCTTAAAAGAATTAAACAGAACATGGTTGAGGTGTGCACCTCGCAGATGAGGGGGGCTTTGGGGGTTGTGAATCACAGTGCTTGGAGTAGGCATCCTGGGAGCTGCTGAGGAGTGGGATTAGGAAGATGGGGGAGGGGTGGACAAACTGTGGTGCAGATAGGCCTGGCTCTAGGCCCAGAGCTGTTTCAGCCAGAGCAGACTTGATTTTGAACTTTATAACCTCAGGCTGTGCTTTTAAGTCTTTGTTAGAAAAATAGTTCCTGTTTAACAAAAAAGTGAAGCAAACAATATTTTTTTAAATTTTTACCTGTATGTGTGTATGTTTTCTGTGTGTGCATATTCTCACATGTGGGCATGCGTACCCATGCTTGTGGAGACCTGACATTTGGCAGCTGATGCTGGGAATCACCCTTGACGGCACTTCCACCTTGTTCAGTGAGGCAGGGTCTCTCAATCAAACTCAGAGCTCACCCATATGCCTAGACTCCTTAGCCAGCTTGCCCTGGGATCCTCTGTTTCTGCCTCCTGGGGCTGGAATTATAGGTAGGCCACCCCCCTCCCACACACCTGGCATTTATGTGGGTTCTGGGGACCCAGACGTTGGTCCTCTTGCTCACATGGGCTTTAACTGCAGACCCTCCCTTTCCCATTTAAAGCAACAACAAAAAGCAACTGAGGCATTGTTCCAAAGTGTTGTCGGATGGGGGTGGGGGTGTGTATGATTCACCCAGCGGCCCTAGCAAGGCTGCTCATGGCCAGAGCCTTGCCTGTGCCTTGTGTCAACAAGCCCTTCCTGTGCAGCAACCCCTTTTCTGTCCCTGGTGTGACCCTTTCTCTTGGTACCTTCAGTGCGAGCGAGCTCAGTGAACACTGGTGGATGGCACCTTCTCACCACTCTGTACCTTTCACAGTTCATGTCTGTGCTTTCCATCGGCCCAGCTGGCCAAGAGCCTCCAGGGTTGGAGAAATGCCACTCCCCACCTCACAGAAGGGGGAAACTGAGGCACTTTGAACATAGAGATGAGGTGGCACGGGGACTCCAGCATTGTGCCCGCTGTGCTGCTATGTGGCTAAAGAACGCTGCCCTCCCTCCAGATGGTGATTAATAACTAACTTGTGCCTTGCCCTCTGCAGCGGCCCCTCCCAGGAGGCTGGGGTTGTTTTCTTATCTAAACAAACTGCACAAACATGGCCTCATTCATCACTCATGTGTAAGTTATGTGAAAGGGCATTACCCAGGGATGGAGAAATCTGCTCACACTGTAACCCTGACTTAACCTGGGCAAGACCAACCAGCAACTCAGTTTTATTTATTTTTGCGTTTATTTTATACTGTTGACACCAAGCCCAGGAGCTTCATACATGCATGTTATATACCAGCCCAGGGAAATGGAGTTTTAGACCCTGAACAACAAAACTCAAAGTCTTTTTTTCCTTGGCACCCCATCTGCTTATTGAACACCTTGGAGAAAAGGCAGAGCCTACCTGAGCCTAGGGATGGCCGGGGTCTCCGAGAAGAGAGACTGTCTTCCCGCAATCCCCTTTGGGACAGACAAAGACACACCTATGGGGCAGGAGAAGTCAGACTTAGTTCTTCTGGCTTTAACTAAATGCCTTCAACCCGGAAGCCAGATCTTGCACTGGAAGGTTCCTGGACCAAGGGACAGCATTACAGAGCACTGTGTAAATGAGGACATGGCTGGGTGTTGCTACATTTGTGGAGGTGGGTGGGGGTGTGGTGGAGAAGATGGGTGGCTTTAAAGGAGGGTGTCGAGGTTAAAGAGTTTGGTTCCCCTCACCCATGTCAGGTAGCTCGCAACCTCCTGTAACTTCATTTCCAGAGGACTCAATGCCCTCTTCAGTGTCTTCTTGTGGGTTCCATAGACACTGCATTCCTGCGAGCATACCCATGCACATACACAAAAATAAAAATAAATCTTAGGGAGAAGGGGGCAGGGCATCTCAGGCCCCAGGGTTCCTTCCCTTCATTACCTCATTGTGGAAGGTGAGGAACCAACTGTGAAGAGTTCTGTGGTGTGCTCAGGGACCAACAGGAAACTGCCGTGAGCCATGGAATTGGGATTTGTGTCTGCAAAGGATCCAAAGGGGATTCCTTGCAGAGACAGCAAAGTAAGCCACGTCTTCTAACACCTGCAGCAGCAGATTCTGGGTCCAATAAAATATTCCTAGAGAAGGCTGCAGAGATGCTCAGTGGTCAAGTGCTGGCCACACAAGCATGAGGACCTGAGTTCAGATCCCAGCACTTGTATAAAAGGCCAGCCGGAGCAGCACAGGCTTGTAACCCCAGTGCTGGGGAGGCAGGAACAGGAGTATCTCTGATGATCACTGCCCAGCTACTCCAGCTGAATTGGCAAGCTCTGGGGTCAATGAGACCCTGTCTTAAAACTAAGGTGGAGATACTTGATACTAACTTTTAGCCTCCATATGCATCAGCACATACAGATATACAGGTACATGCAGATACATGGTGCATGCATGTACCTCTGTGTGTGTGCATGTGTGTATGTGCACGTGTGTGTGCACATGTGTGCGCCTCTCTGTTTCTCTCACAGAGAGAGAGGGAGGGAGAGAGAGAGAGTGTGTGTGTGTGTGTGTGTGTGTCCAGCAGCCCTGAAGTGAGTGCGGTTCCCAGGAACACGATTTGACTCACAGGACTTTGGAACTGTGACAGCGAAGCTGTTCAGAACAAAGACTGTTTTTCTCTTTATCATCTCTGGGCTGAAAGTACGGAGCGTGGAGTGGTTGGGTTTTGGTGCCTGTGGTTGGGTCCTTGTCTGGTTCAGCATGGAACCTGTAGGTACTGACCAGAGGATGGGCTGACTTAAGAAGACACCTTAGAAGATAAGGCCTCCCTCAATGAGGTTTAAACAAAACAGAATCTAGCCTGAAAATGCTCTACCTGTCCATTGCATTCTGCACTCAGAAGTTCTTATTACAAAATCAGGATTTTTTTCTTGGACTATGGGTCGGGGTGGGGATTTTTTCCTCCTTGCTTTGCCTTCTGGTCCTCTGGTCAGCCAAGGAGGACTTTCTTAGAGTGAATGCCCAGGGCAGGCCATGTCATCTAAATTGAATAAGGTATGTTCACTCCCAGAAGGACACTTTTTCTAAGCAGCACTATGCTTAGAAAAATCAGTCAGCTCACACAGACAGACAAACACACGAGGGGGGCTCTTATGTGTGGGAGCAGCAAGCTTCCTTAGTCTTATTTTGAATAAAAACATGCTGTTCCTCCTCATAATTAATGTATCTATTTAGAGTCTCCACACGTGGTCAGACCCCTTCCAGGTGCTCACAAATTAGGATTGACCAACCCGGAAACGCATAGCTGTAATGCTGGAGCACTAGGCTTGGAACCCCAACCTCCCCAGAGGATTTGAGTCCAAGAGGAGATTTTTTTAGATTTCGTGATGCAGCCCCCAAAAGATAAATGCCTTCCTGCCTCAACCTAGCTTAAATCTACTTCAAAAACACTTAATGGATGTGTCACACACCACAAAACCACAGGGAGTGGGGTCTGAGTTTGAGGGGGAGTTTGGAATAGTGTGTGTTCTGGGCTTTAAGTTAGAGTAACTTGGAAAATGTGAGGAATAGAGGGAACCCCTGTGAAAACATGAGCTTCTGGCTAGCTGGGAGCTTAGGGTTATACAGAAGGATGGAATGTGTGTGTGCCTGTGTTCATCTATTGAGACTGCCTTGTGCCAGGTGCTACCCAAGGCTACAGTCTTTGCTTACACAATTGAGTCCCTACCCTGTCTGCTGGAGTGAATGGGAACACAGCACTCGTATTCTGGCTGTGGCATGAAGCTGTGTGCTACCACTCAAGGGCAGTAGGCCATGCTGACCTTAGCCAGCATTCCCTCCACACAATGTGCTCCCCCAAGATGGATGCTCAGACCCAACAGGAATGTGGATGCCTTTGTGGTACCAGACCTCCTTCTATCAGTTCCTCTTTTGCTCTTATCTCCGGGGCCTCCCGGGTGGTCTTGGCAGGATCAGCTTGAGGAGTTCAGCTGTTGACTAAAGCTGACAGAACTTGAGGTGTGACTCTCCCCACAGTCTTTTGTATCTGGAGGGGGATTCCCAAAGGCCAGAGGAATGTGTCTCCATTGGTGGAATGTGGCCAGAGCCAGAGTCTCAAAGACAAACAGGTTTCAGCCAGCCGTGTGAGAGCTGGCAGAGTTTAAGAGGGAGTCCAAGGAAGGGAAGAACTGGGTAATTGATTAGCAATGTCTGCTGTGGCTAATGCAATGAGGGACAATGGAGTCCCATATTTACACGGCCCAAGATGGCTCCAATTCCTTGCTTAAACAGACATGGACACCGAGGGTAGGTGTGGAGGTGCAATTTGAGAATGGGTCCATTGAGAGACCCTGGCCAGTCTCCTCCTCTGCCACTTCCCTGAAGGCCCCAATCTTCAGTTTTCCTTATTTAGCAGACTGAGGGATTTCTTTGCTGGAGCCTCAGCTACCCTCTGCATCTATGAGTGAACACCACACTGATGGAGAGCTGTTGACCACCCTGCAATGTGCAGGTCCCTGTCGTTTCCTAGGAAGGACCTAAGGGCAGTGAAATGTAGCACACTAAAGCTGAGTTCATACCAGAAACAGGAGGAGGATGACCCAGTCTGCCTGGGTCTCAGCAACGTGTATACACAACTGACTAGGCTTTCTGATACCTCCCAACCCAGACACTGCAGGTGCCCAGGGCTGAGGGAAGGCCTGCAGTGCAAGTCAGTATGCCTCATTGAAGTAAGCTATAAGACTTGAGTTCCCACACTCCGAACACATATTTTTCCATTTTAAAATACATTTTCGGGGGCTGGAGAGACGGCTCAGAGGTTAAGAGCACTGACTGCTCTTCCAGAGGTCCTGAGTTCAATTCCCAGCAACCACATGGTGGCTCACAACCATCCGTAATGAGACCTGTGCCTTCTTCTGACCTTCAGGCATACAAGCAGACAGAACGCTGTGTATATAATAAATAAAATCTTAAAAAATACATTTTCAAGTATAATTACATTACTTTCCCTCTTCCCTTTCTTCCCTCTAGCCCCTCCCAAGTCCCCTCCCTCCAGTTTCCATCCTCTGACTTATCTCTCTCATTGATAGACCCTTCTTTGTGTGTGTGTTGGTTTGTTTCTGTTTTGAGACCTGATTTCTCCAGGCTGTCCTGGAACTCACTTTGTAGTCCAGCCTAGCCTCAAGCTCAGAGGTCTGCTGCCTTTGCCTCCCGAGTGCTGGGATTAAAGGTGTGCAGCACCACACCAGCTCAACAACCTCTTTTTCTTTGAGTATTATTGTTATATACACAGACATATATATGTGTATATATGCAAAAATATAATACAACCTGCTGAGTCCGTTTTGTTGTTTGTGTGTATATGGTTTCAGAACTGACCCACTTTGTATTAGACAGCCAGTTAGGGGACTCATTCCTGGGGGAGGCTAGTTCTCTCAGGAGTCATTAGTTGCTTGTAGGACCCCATGAAATCCCCCCTGCTCCCCGTTAGCACGTCTATGGACATTGCCATTGTTCAGGTCTTGTTTATACAGTCATTTCTAGAGGAGACTGTTTCACAGAAGCTGTCTTGGTATTCTGGCTTTTAAAATCTTTCTGCCCCGTCTTTAGTGCTATTACCTGAGCCATAGATGAGCTGTGATGTGGGTGTTTCTGTTGGGCCTGGGCTGATGATCTGTTGATTTCTTCACTGTGTCCAGTTGTGGTCTCCTGTGATGGGTTATTCTATGATATATACTCATATATAAAGATTTGGAGCTAGGAACCCATATGAGAGAGAACATACATATAGTGTTGGTCTTTCTGGGCCCAAGTTACTTCACTCAATATAATCTATTCTAGTTCTATCTACAAATTCCATGATTTCATTTTCCTTTAGAGGTGAATAATAATCCATTGTGTATATGTACCATGTTTTCATTATCCATTAATCTGGTAAAGAACATTTAAGTTGTTTCCACTTCTTACATATTTAGAACAGGGCATCAGTGAACATTGCTTAGCTAGTGTCTGTGGAGTGGACTGTCCAAACCTGTGTTAAGCACATCTGATGAACTCAGGCACTGGCATGGTAGACAGAAAAGCCATGTTCTGGACACTAAGGGCCTTAAATCTTGTGTGTCAGGATCTGTTGTAGAATATTGTATTAAGGTGTGTTACTTTTGTTTATGCTCTGGAACATTTGTTTAATGATGCAGAGATGTGTTTGATTAGATGAAATTCACCTTTGGTCAGGAGGTTGAGTCAGCAACTAGCTGACAGAAAGTGGTAGGACGGGGCCCAGGGGCCCAGTGGAGAAGGGTTTTTAAGGAGGGCCGAGGAGAAGCAGGAGGGCTTCTGGAGAGTTGGGGAGAGGAGGTGAGCTGCTTTCAAATTAGCCTCTCTGAGGAGCTCAACCTTGAGTCTTGAGTTCTTTAGAGAGACAGAGATTTAGAAAAGTTTGCTTAGTAGATTGTGCCTGAGGGAACAGAATTCCCTCTGGCTGCTCCTAACCCCAACCTCTGCTGAGAGCTGCTGAGTTGCAGATGCTGATTCTTAAAGCTAGGGCTTAAAAGGCAACAGCAATTTCAAAAGAGGTCAACAAAGATCAGTGTAGGCAATAGGTGGATGCACCAGTAACTATGGGTATTAAATGGCTGGAGCCCCAAACAGGGTAGAGTGGGCTTAGTCCTATTTTGGAAATGAGAACAGTGATGAGTCTCAAACTTGGCAGCTTTAGTTGGAGAGCTGGGAAGACATTGACAGTCTAGAAATGCTCAAAGAGGCTGACAGTAGGATAGCTCAGTGGAAAAGCACTTGCCTGTCATGTGAAGTTCAGGACTGAGGGGCTGAGAAGGGAAGAAGGCATGAAGGAGTCAAGGCACAGGGCATGAAGGAACCAGAAATTAGTGTGATTTGCCTGGAGAGAAGATGGGATGTGGAGTATAGCATGGCCCACAAGGTGGGTCAGATCACATCTCCAGTGTGTTGTATTCTAGCTTGCATTTAGCACGAGACATGTGACCAGTCCTAATGATACATATGTGTGACACATAACAGTGAATTAGGAAGGCTGCATGTGTACAAAATCAGAATTGCAGCATTGATTACCTGTTGAAGTGACGATATACAGTTAAATTGACATGTGCAGTTAAAAAATACATTATTAAATGAATACCATTCCAGGGATGGAGAGATAGCTCTGCACTCACTGTTCTTCCAGAGGACTTGAGTTGGGCTTCCAGAATTCATATTAGGCAGTTTACAACCACCTATAACTCTAGCTCCAGGGGATCTGATGCCCTCTTCTGGCCTCCAGGGACACCTGCACTCACACATACACAATATGCACATGCATACTCATAATTAATGATAGTAAATAATAAACATAAAACTTTTTTTGTTTTTTGGTTTTTCGAGACAGGGTTTCTCTGTACTATTTTGGAGGCTGTCCTGGAACTCGCTCTGTAGACCAGGCTGGCCTCGAACTCACAGAGATCCGCCTGCCTCTGCCTCCCGAGTGCTGGGATTAAAGACCTGCACCACCAACGCCCGGCCTAAACATAAAACTTTTAAAAAAGTAATACCATGTGTTTCTTTTTTGTTCTTAACATGGTCTTGAACATTTCAAATCACACACTCATTATATTTCTATTGGACAATAGAGCCAAAAACAGTGATGTCACTGACTTAATGAGCCAAAGAGATGAAAATTAGGTCTGCACCTAAGAACACTCACTCCGGACAGCCAGCAGCAGAGAATGGAGACAATTAGAAAAATATTACAGTAATTGGTAGAGAGCACTACAGAGGGTTAAATGAGAAAAGGGCTGGTGTTGGAGATGACCTTGTTTGGGGCTCAGGAATGGCTGGACTTTGAGGAGGGACATGGCTCTGTTGGTAAAGTGTCTGAGTTTGCATCCCAGTACCTGTGTAAAAGGCCAGGCGTGGTGGCAAACATGGAAGTCCTAGCACCCAGGAGGCAGAGCCAGGAGGGTCCTTGGGTTGGTTGGACAGGCAATATCACCCAATTAGTGAACTCCAGGTTCAGTGAGAGGCCTGTCTCAACAGCCAATGTGGAACGTGATAGAGCCATCTCTGACCTCTACAGGTACACACCTAAAAACGCATGTATATGCTTATACTAAACACACAAAATATCATCCTGAGACTCAGGGTGAATGAGGTTACCCAGTGAGATACATTCTTGTCATACAAAGCTCACAGTTTTGTTTGTTTGTTTTTTGAGACAGGGTTTCTCTGTATTGTTTTGCAGGCTGTCCTGGAACTGAAACTCACTCTGTAGACCAGGCTGGCCTCGAACTCACAGGGAACCACCTGCCTCTGCCTCCTGAGTGCTGGGATTAAAGGCGTGTGCCACCAACGCCCTGTGCACTATCAACTTCTAATTATATTTATTTACTGTGTGTATGTTTGTGAACATGCATGTGTGTCACAGTGCACAGTGCATGTGGAGGTCAGAGGACAACTTTCGGGCATGGGTTCTCTCATTCCACCACATGGGCCCTGAGGAGCTAACTCAGGTTGTTAGGCTTAGTAGCAAGCACCTTGACTTGCTGAGCCATCTTGCTGGTCCACCATCCATTTCTAGAACTTTCTTCATCCTGTAGAACTCTACACCAGTTAAACACTGAGCCCCCTATCCCTGCCCCTCCCCCACCATGCCTATAAACCATGTTATTTTCCATCTCTGAGACTTCAGTACTCTAAGTATCCCATCTCAGCAGGTCAGATATTTGTTCTGTGACTGACTGGCTTACTGAGTGTACGAAGTTCTCAAGGTAGGTGGAGAGGGGTGGTGTCTGGGTCCATAAAAATGGCTTTGCTTCATCTTGGCTTAAGGTCAGAGAGTTCAGAACTATCTTTACTAAAGTCTAAGGTGTGGCTACTGTAGGATGTTTGGTTTTAGGCATGGATGTCTTATCTAGATAACAAGAGACTCAGCCTAAGAATTGGTTACTCTTAACCCTCAAGGCTAGATAGCTAGAGATTTAGCCTAAGGCATGGTTACTAAATGTTTGGAGAATTATGGACAAAAGTCTGGGTTTTTTTTTGTTTGTTTGTTTCTGAGACAGGGTTTCTCTGTATTGTTTTTGGAGGCTGTCCTGGAGCTTGCTCTGTAGACCAGAGCTGGCCTCGAACTCACAGAGATCCGCCTGCCTCTGCCTCCCGAGTGCTGGGATTAAAGGCAGGTACCACCAATGCCCAGTCTGTTTTTATCATGATAAAGAAGTCTTTTGCCATTTCCCCCTTTTTGGTTTGGGTTTATAAAAATATTGAAGAATAAACTTGGGGTGTTCAGTACTCACTGGAATGACCTCCTGACTTTATTCTGTGTCTCTCTTTTCCTTAGTATCATTACCTGCTGATTTTCAATCCACACTTCCCTCTCAGGTATAAACTGAGCAAGTCAGCTGAATCTGATGGAAGCCTCACAAACACCGGCTCCCACAGACGACCCCTCAACTGGGACACAAGCAAGCGTGGGGGGCTGATACAAATGGCAACTGGGGGGGGCCTATAGCATATGTTAGGGTCTCCTTCCTTAAGGCCTAACAATATTCTATTGTGTCTTCACACACTGCACTCTGCTTCCGTCCATTGGCTGTGGCACTTGTATGGCTTCCATCTTTTGGCTATTGAGTTGATGCAAATAAAATTGTTCCAGGCCCTGAATTCAGTTCCTTTGAGGATGCGTGTCTATCGATTTTAATGGTAGGATAACAAGACACTAGTAAGGTGATGTGAAGGCACACAATCTTATCACTTTTCCAGAACATTTCATCCCTCTGGGGGCTATCCACATGTCTTTGTTTTTTAAAAGTAATGCAGCAATAATAAGACAGAGGTTTTATAACTTCTACTCTTTAGATCTACATGATAAGCGGGAACATTAGCTGTGGCCATGTTGGTGACTAACTGTCCCAGGAAAGAGGAAAGGAAAAACACAGCGACCTCTATGAAGATGTGTGCATTTGTACAAGATAAATACAAACATGAAGACTACATGAATTCAGGGAGGAAACTCACATGGCATGCATCTCTGTCACTAAAACAAGCGGGGCTGTGTTCTGAAAACATGAGGCATGAATGGGAAGGACCCCAGAGATCTCAGAACTGCAGTTTCTTAAGGCTAGGAGGGGGATGCTGTAAAACAACTCAGCATCGTTCCACAAACCTGCCTGCACTCTAATCACTGACCCACACACTTGTCTGGACTGCTGCAGGCTGGGCTCGGCTCCTGGGTTTCCTCAATACTTTCCTGCGCAGTGGAGGCTTGCTCTTTCTGTCAGAACCTTGATCTTCTAGGAACACTCCATGATCAATGCTAGAGATCTCCCTGAGGGCTCTGGTGACAGAGGGGACCAGCTGTGCTCGCAGTCATGGACCAGCAGCCCATATCCAGTCTAGTTTGGGCCAACAGTAGCTTAGTTTCCAGGGTCTTTGGTCTGTCTTTTATGAAATAGTGGTAACAACAGAGACTAGGAAAATGTTTTTTTTGTTGTTGTTTTATTTTTGAGACAGGTTCTCACATAACTTAAGCTACTCTGGAACATTCCCCATGGTAGCCAAGGATGATCTTGAACACATGCTCCTCTTGCCTTCAGCCTTCTGAATGTTAGAATTATAGTCATGTGTGACCATGTCCAGTTTATTCAGAGCTGGGTGTAGAACCCAGGACTTTGTTCATGCTAGGCAAGCACTCCACCAGATCTCCAGTCCATGACTACGGGAATCTTAAATATGACCTCATCCTTGAAAGCTGAAAGCCTCACATAGAGCAGACCCATAGATGACATTGTCCCCTACTTCTGCTTCCTAAGGGCCTTCACATCCCTAGGGAATATTTAGACGAGTATTTAACATCATGTTCACTGGGTTCACCTATGAGAGAGATCTTGGTCCTGGAACTAGGGGGGCTGGAAGCCTTAGGCACTGTCCCTTGAGCAAGCCATAAAATTAGCATTTTTACCAATGCTATACACTAAGCATAGACCTTAACTTTGCCAAGTGGGACCAAAGAATTCTGTTAACCACACTCTTCCTAACACAGATCACTGATTAGTACAGATCCCTAAATTTATTTGTCCTGCTTTGCCTTAATTTCCTGTCCATATATCTACCCTCAAACATCTGTGTTCAATATGTTTTTAAATGCTTGTTTTTATGTGCATTGGTGTTCTGACCATGTGTGTGTCTGGGTGAGCTTGCCAAGTCTCTTGGAACTGGAGTTACAGTGAGCTACCATGTGAGAGCTGGGAATTGAACACATGTCCTTTGGAAGAGCAGCCTGTGCTCTTAACCACTAAGCCATCTCTACAGTCCCTTCAGTATTTTTTTTAAAAATTTGAATTCCTATTCTTTTTTGTTTTGTTTGTTTGTTTTTTTTTTTTTTTTCGAGACAGGGTTTCTCTGTGTCTTTGGAGGCTGTCCTGGAACTCGCTCGGTAGTCCAGGCTGGTCTCGAACTTACAGAGATCCGCCTGCCTCTGCCTCCCGAGTGCTGGGATTAAAGGCGTGCGCCACCAATGCCCGGCTAATTCCTATTCTTATTTAGTAAAAAATGCATTAGACATTTTATCCATTTTAATTATTTTATTTTTATGTGTGAGTGTTTTGTCTACATCTTAAGTGTACCACGTGCATGCAATGCCCTCAGAAGCCAGAAGAGGGCACTGGATCTCCTGGAGGTAGAGTTAAAGATAATTGTGTGAACCGTCATTATAGGTGCTGGGAACATACCTGGTGCCCCCCTGCAAGAACAGCCATTACCATTAGCTGCTGAGCCATCTTGCCAGCCCCACTTTACCTATTTGAAGTGTACAGTTATGAGTAGCTCTCACCGCCATCCACAGTCTGAAATCTCCATCTTCCCTATTTGAAGTCCCATGCCCATTAACTCACAGTACCTCTCAGCTCCTTCCTCTCAGCTTCTGGCAAACACCACCTGCTTTCTGTCCCTGCAAATGTGAGTCACACCCTACTAGTCATTTTGTGATGAGCTTATTTCACTTGGCATAGAGTTTGCAAGGCTTATCTGTGTCACAACACAAAGCAGTATGTCTTTTTCAAGTGGAATAATATTCTACTGTGCGTCCAGACCATACTTTGTCTATCCATTCGCAGTCACTTGTGGGGTTTTCAGATTTGGGTACCGTGAAATAATGTTGGTATGGATATTGGTGTGCAGATTCTCTCTTTGGATGCTTGCTCTCAGTGTGTGTGTGTGTGTGTGTGTGTGTGTGTGTGTGTGTGTACCTAGAAGTGGAATAATTGTGGAATTGCTGGGTCATATGGTAATTATATTTTTATTTTTTTGAGTAATTACTATGCTGTTCTCCACAAAGGCAACACCATTTCATATTCTTGGTGGCAATGTGCACATGGCCATTTTACATTTTACAAAATAGCATCGTATTATTAATTTATTGATTTCATTTGGAACAGTATTTTTCTTTACGGTTAAAATTATAGGGCTGGGCCGGGCGTTGGTGGCGCACGCCTTTAATCCCAGCACTCGGGAGGCAGAGGCAGGCGGATCTCTGTGAGTTCGAGGCCAGCCTGGTCTACAGAGCGAGTTCCAGGACAGCCTCTAAAGCCACAGAGAAACCCTGTCTCGAAAAACCAAAAAAAAAAAAAAAAAAAAAATTATAGGGCTGGAGGGATAGCTCAGAGGTTAAGAGCACTGGGTATTCTTCCAGAGATCCTGAGTTTAAGTCCCAGCAACCATATGGTGGTGCTCTCTTCTGGCCTGCAGGCAAAACACTGTACACTAAATAGATAAATACGTCTTTTAAAAAGTAAGATTGCATTATTGTGTATGTCTGTTCCTTTATGGGGGTGGGGCATGTGCCGCGGTTTGCATATGGAGGTCAGAAGACACCTTTCAGGAGTTGCTTCTGAGCTGAACGTGGAGGTCCATGTTGAGCTGGTTTTTGGAGTTCTAGGAGGGCCATATGGGGTAGGGGCTACTAAAAGCTGCAGTATGTGGACAGGCTGCCTGCTGGATGAAGTCCTCCGATGACAATTCCAGGTTTGTCCACCTGTCTTCATCAGATGTCACCGTCCTGTGTGAAATGTAGGCAGAACCTTCCCAGCTCTCTTTCGAGATTCGCCACGGGTTGATTAGCATCTTCAATGCAGTCAGGTGTTTGCTTCTCTGCACGATTCCCCAGGAACCACACCATATTCACTTTCGTATGCGCCTGTCCCTGGCTCCGACATGAGTGTGCTGTCTATTTCCAGGGAGACAGAGCTGCCTCCACCCCTTATCCTGCCTCTCTTGAACTTTGCACTCACCATGATGAAAAATTAACTGGGCTAATGTTTCCCTCCCAAGGACAAGGACAAAGTCTGCAAGGCAGGCCTGGCTGGGTCCCAGGAGACTAGGTGCCAGCTGAAGTTATAACCAGTCCTGAGCCAGCCACCACCTAGTCAGTGCCTACAGTAGAGGGGTCTATTTCTCCCCCGTGTTCAGAGCTTTGTGTAACTGGCCTTGTGTCCTCACAGGGAGACTTGAGGAAAAAAATCCCAGTGCTCAGGAGGTAGAGGCAGGCAGATCTCTGAGTTCGAGGATAGCTTCATCAATAGAAGGAGTTCCAGGACAGCTACAGCTACCCTGTCTTTTTTTTTTTTTTTTTTTTTTTTTGGTTTTTCGAGACAGGGTTTCTCTGTATTGTTTTGGAGGCTGTCCTGGAACTCACTCTGTAGACCAGGCTGGCCTCGAACTCACAGAGATCCGCCTGCCTCTGCCTCCCGAGTGCTGGGATTAAAGGCGTGCGCCACCAACGCCCAGCCAGCTACCCTGTCTTAAAAAAACAACAAGGAGGGGGAATGAGGGAGGGAGAAAGGGAGGGAGAGGAGAGAAATAATGCTATCAGATCTGCAGGTGGGTCCAGAAGTTTTCTTGCAACCCAGGTGGCCCTTATCATGCTGATACGGGCACAAGAGGAGAGTCTAGGACATCGTTATTCAGTCACAAAAATGGATCTGCCTACCTATTTCCTTCCCTCAGGGAAATGAAGGGGTGGGTGATGGTCCCTTCTGGAGCCTCAGCGATGCTAAGGTTCTTCCACACCACCGACTCCTCTTCTCCCCCTCTCTCCTCAGCTTTTCTCTCTCCTCAGGCTCCCTCCTTTCCTCCATGGTGCAAATAGCTTCCCTCAGTCACGGCTTCCCCTGTGGATGAGGGACTTGTCCTGGAGAACAACCTTGATGCTTCTAATAGTCTTTCTAGATGCCCATGCTCATGTACAGGTGAGGCTGGAGGCTCAGCTAGGTGTAGGGTCAAGAGAGAGCCAGCATTCAAAATCAGGGATGGGGCTGAGCACCTTGGACTTGGCCTGGCTGTCTCACAAAGGCTGGACTGACTGGGTTTGGTGTCCAGGTTAAAATGAACTTTTAACTGGAAGATGATGATTACATAGGTCCCTTTCTGTCCTCAGTCCACCTAAATACACCTTCATCCCTATGTCTTTGGTGCTTCTCTGGGCTGTGAGTTTCTCGTGGTTAGGGACCTTCCTCTTTCACCGTGGATTTCCCAACAAGTAGCATACATGGAAGGGCTGGAGAGAAAGAAGCAGGATTTGTTGGAGCCCAGATCCCCTGGCTACCACCCTTCCTCAGGCACTGACCTCTGGGGTGGGTCCACTCCTGTCTAGTTCTGGACTGTTGGAAAGTCCCTACACCCTAGGAGTTAGGGAGGAATGGGCCTGAGGACATTTCTGGTAAGCTTGTTATGCACCTGTGAGAAGAGCTTTTGTTTTGCAAATTGTGTCAAAGGTGCCCTTTGCTACTCTAGGCCCAGGAGCAAGATCTCAAAAACAAAAGCAAAACAAAACAAAAACCTGGGTTTAAATGCTGGCTCTGTTCCTTGGGGTCATGCCTCCCAGGCAAATATGGGCGTGGACTTTGAGGGCAGCAATTAGACTGTCTTAGGTTGAGGACAGCAGTTAAGACAGCCTTCCTTTTCAGTCTCTTGGTAAGATCTGGGAAGCCGAGTGGAAGAGGAGGCTACAGCCACAACCTACAGGAGAGCAGGAACTGGCTTGTTAGGGTCCACTGGGCCTCAGGGATCGATCCTCCTCCTTTCAGGACTTGGCATCAGGGAGGTGGAAGGAGAGGTCTAGGAAGCCACAACCTCCGCCAAGCTGTGGCTGGTGATGGGGCATCCTCAGTGACAGAGCTGGGGACCCCTGCAGCTTCGGGCTGACTTTGTGGGATTGGCCACACTTCATAGGTTTTTGTAACTCCCACCGGCTCTTGGTTTGCAAATAACCTCTTTCTCACCACCGCTGGTGGTGCTGGGGTTTCCCACTGTTTAAAACAAGCATAGTCCTAGCTACTGGGCTAACCTGATGGGGTAGCGACAGCAGGGTAAAGGAGCTGAGAGCCTGCTGTAACTCCCCCAAACCCGTGAAAGGGCCGTGGGCAGCCTGCCCCGAGTTCCGATAGTTGGGGGAAAAAGCCCCAGGGCTACCCAAAGTCAGGTT
The DNA here is from genome assembly GCF_017639785.1 of Mesocricetus auratus. Classification (NCBI taxonomy): domain Eukaryota; kingdom Metazoa; phylum Chordata; class Mammalia; order Rodentia; family Cricetidae; genus Mesocricetus; species Mesocricetus auratus. The sequence goes on along the minus strand of NW_024429267.1, from coordinate 3,829,003 downwards.
CTTTTGGCGTTCCACCTAGGCTAACTTTGAATAAATTTCGCTCCACTTTGTTATGTGCGAGTTTACTGCTTTGTAAACAAAGCTCTCTTGCTTGTTTGGCGTCGAATTTCAGTAACAGCCAGCAATGTTAATTCTTCCCCTCCCCCAAAGATAAATCCTAAAGCGCTCCCATTCATTCCTTCAGGAATGCAACAGATGTCTTTGAGGCCCGTTTTCTGCAAAGAGCTTGGTTCACTAGGCCCAAGGGACCCCTGGCTCCAGCTATTGTTCAAGTTGTCACTGAGGTCTCTAACTCCACTTTTAAGTTTCCCTCTCCCCCTTCCCAACTCCCACCACCGCAGTCTGGGGGCAGTCAGCCAGTCTGATCTCACCCAGCAGGAAAACAAAAACAAAACAAACAAACAAACAAAAAAAACACCAAAGTAAAACAACCCGGGCCAGTGAGCGAGATCAGTGCTCCCGGGCTTCCAGGGCTTGGAACTGAACCCCTCATCCTGTCCGGGTACTCTCCCGGGAGCAGCGAATCCTAGGTAGCCCGCGCCTATTCCCGGCGAATCTAACCCTCTCTAGTCCCTGCAACTGCTTCTGAGCGTCTTGAGGGCGGCGAGGCCCCAGGAGTCCGGTCCTGAGGCACTCGGCAGAGGTGACGGCCTCAGTGCCTAGTGGCCCACGTGGGCGCGCTTGGCGGCGCTGGGCGGGGAAGGCCGCGGGTCCTCCCCGGAGCTGAGCGCGGGGGAGGAGCGGGGAGCCCGGGCGGCGAGGGGGCGGCGACAGCGCTGGGAAGGAGCCTGCAAGCGGAGCTGCGTGAAACGTAGACTTGGGAGCGGGCGGGAGAGGAGTGGGGAGCGCGGCTGCACGGCCCTGGCCGGCCCTGCGAGGCGGCGATCGCTGGGAGGAGGAGGAACAGGAGGAGGAGGACTGCAGAGGCGGAGGGATCTGCTCACCAGAGCCACCCAGGCCAGCAAAGTTTGGTTAGGGGTTGGACTTTCCTTCCCGGAGGCGGCACCCAAACAGCTACCCCGTGCGGAAACCTAAACTTTCTACTGCCACTCCGAGTCTCGCGGCCGCCGCCTCCGCCCCGCGCGCCCGGGGCCTGTCCGTCAGTCCATCGGTCCTCGTGGAGCTGCTCCGGCGCCGCCGTGCTCCCGATCCCCGCAGTGGGAGCGCTGCGGCCCCGGCCTGGACGCCGGGGCAAGTTCTCCAGAGTTAGACGCGAAGTTCGGGCGCGGCGTGGGCCGAGCTGCCCCTGTGCGCCCCCGGCGTCCCTAGTGCGCTCAGTCCCGCCGGGGGCGCCGGTGACCCTCCCGTGCCAGCCATGTCGTCCATCCTGCCCTTCACCCCGCCGATCGTGAAGCGCCTGCTGGGCTGGAAGAAGGGCGAACAGAACGGGCAGGAGGAGAAATGGTGCGAAAAGGCGGTCAAGAGCTTGGTGAAGAAGCTCAAGAAGACGGGGCAGCTGGACGAGCTGGAGAAGGCCATCACCACGCAGAACGTGAACACCAAGTGCATTACCATCCCCAGGTGGGGGCCAGGAGCGGCGGGGGGCGCGCCGGCCCAGCCCCCTAGGGCGACCGGGGTGAAGAGGGAGGGCGTGTGTGTGTGTGTGTGTGTGTGTGTGTGTGTGTTTGTATGCGCGCGCGCGCGCTCTACTGTAGGGGACAGGCAGTGGGTGGAGGGACCCCAAACAAAACCTTCTTCGGATTTATCCAGGCTCAGAGCCCAGGCTTCCATGAGGCACTCTGGCTTCCAGACCTCAAGGATCGCTAGCCGCCTCCGGGCAGCAGGGGTGCTGCTGAGCTTGGCCCCCCACTCTCCAGGCTTTGGGTTCCAAGTAGAGGCCCCGCTTTGTTCGGCTCTGCCGGCCGAGCCCCTCCTCCGCCGCCGCCTCCCGCCCCGCGCTCGTGGAGGTGGTGGCGTGTGTCCCTTTCTTTTCTTTAGCTGTTCCCCCACTTCTTTTCCTCGTCTACAGGAATGCAGTCCGTACAGCTGTGGGTGAGGAGCGCGAGCCCGTTGATTGACAGATTCCTTCTTCGCTCTTTCTTTGCCTTGGGATTATCATTTTTATCGAGTATTTTTAGATTTGGTTGTGCCAGCCTCCCGCCCCCTGTGCACGCATGCACGCACGCACTTAGTTGCAGAGCAAAGCACCGACTTCGAAGCGGGAGAAACAAGTGGCAGAAAGTAGGGTCATTCCCTCTTCACACCCCACTCCTGCCTGGGTTGTCTTCGGTTTAATCGAGGGTTTGCGGGTGCCTAGAACGGAGTAGGCAGCTCTAGACAGATAACAAAACACCCCAGAGCTGGCCTCCCTCAGTCCCTGCATTCCTGTAGAGCCCTCTTTTCCCAAAACACTTTGCCATCTGTCCTGACCTCGTTTATCCTTCCCATCGGGCTAGACGAGTCCGGCGGGAGCTCCCAGATGGCTGATGGAAGGGGTCAGTGACTTCACTCCCAGTGCCTCCCAGAGCATAACCGCACGTGGGAATTGGGGTGAGGGCTCTGTAGCCTCTTTCTTCACTTCTCACGACATCTTTAAAGATTGATTCCAGAGGAGGACAGGTGCGGATGTTGGGGAGGGGTGTCCCCAGCTGAAGAGGAATGGAGAGAGAGCTCCCAGGGCCTAAGATAGAGAGGTTATCATTCTTTCGGGCCAGGGTGGCCTCCATCCTTGGCCACCTGCTCAAGGCAGCTGTGTATGAGCTGCCAGCCCTGACAGTAAGGAGCAAAGCTACATCTGTCCACAGGAACCCAGGGTCCGCCTTCCCTGGAAATAAACACCACAGATGGGAATGCCTGCTTAAAAAAATAGTCAAAAAAACAAAACCAACCAACCCCAAAACCTTTTTGGGTGGATCCCATCAATAAAGGGGGAGGGAAGTCGGTATGTTTTTTGGGAAGAATGCTTGGCCTCTGCCAACTGGCTTTCGGGGAGGTGGTGCGATGTGATGGCCAGAGGCACCTGGGTTTTCGCTCCAGCTCTGACTCCTCGTTCTTCTTTATCCTTTTGATGAAGTGGGATGGCTGAGTCTCAGGTCTCTGTCGGATCCGGAGAAATAGTCTTTCCTTAATATGCCTGGGTGCACCCAGATTGAATGCTGTATGCTTTGAACCCCCTTCAAGTGATATCAATTATGAAACATCTGTGCAGAGTGTTTCACAATTTACAAGGCACTGTCATGAGCCTGATGAAGGCCTGGGAGAAGACAGAACTGGAAAACAGAACAGGCAGCAAGGTCTAAAACGATCTTGCCTTTCAACCAGACAGACCTTCACAGGAGAGAGGGAAAACCTAAGACCCGGTCTAGCATACCCTTTCTCCCAGGCTGTTTTGGACTCTGCGAGGGTGGTGGATCTTCACCTGGAAGGTTCTTGGTTCATCTTTGGGCTAGGGTCAGCTAAGAGGGGAGACTGTGCCTTCCTTGGCCTACATTTGCCTTCACCTGCAGCCCTCCCCAGCTCCAGGCAGGTGAAGGTCTGTGTGCTTCCGAGAGTTCAGGCTAACCCCCTCCACAGCACCCAGGTCTTCAGCCTGCACATGGAAGGTGGTGTGTGGGAGCAGGACTTTTGTTGGTTGGTTCTTTGATTGCACTGAGGATTGAACCCAGGGCTTCCTACATGTTAGGCAAGCATTCTGCTACTGAGCTACACTCCTTGTCCTGGGATTGTTTTCTTCCATCTTTCTCAGCTAGAGAGACCCAGTTGCTTGGGTGGATCCAGACAAAGGTGGATCTCCATCCCTGGATTTTGTGCCCACGCCTCTGGGTCACCCTGTCTCCCTTGGCAACAGCTGCTGCTGTTTTGGCCATGGGCAGAAAGCTAAAGGCCACGTCTTGGGGAGGCGACGAGCTGGCTTCGTGCTAGTGCTATCCCGGTGCCTGCTAAGCCCCAGGGTTGCGTGTTGCTTGTCACATTGCTGTCTTTGAGAACTAGGGCTTTGGAAAGTAGACAAAGGAAAGTGTGTGACTTAGTCACCCGCTTCGTGTGGGGCAGGGGGCGGGACACTGGGTGCTTCAGCACATTCTGTCAAATCTGGAGCCCCGCTTTAAGGACTCTCAGTCTGAAGTGTGCAGTGGACCTCTTGAGCAGCTGTGGCACCGTTTGCCTGGGCCAGCTGTCTGCCACATGCCGGCCTGATTTCCACTGCTCTAGGAAGTTTGAGTGATCAGGAGACCCGAGTGATACAAGCTTTCCATAGATCAGGTATAGGAGTTTGATTTTTACTCCCCAGAGGGGAGAGCAAGGCATCTCAGATCTGGCTGGGGTGGGGCAGAGCTTGGGTGAGTTCCATGCCAGCAGCCCACTCCCACCTTCTTTGAGAGACTGAGAAGAGCCACAGGTGGCCTCCTCTCCAGTTCCTAAAAGGGACACTGAAGCATGTGCCTCTCAGGGGGTTTAGCATCCACAGCAGGGGTAAGCGAGCACACTTTAACCTCCTTTCCTACAGGCAGCCAGCAGCTCAGGCTACTACTGTGTGTGGTCCATGGCCCAGCTAGTTGTTTCGAGCTGGACCGAGCTGAAGGTGTTGCTGGTTTAGAAAGAAAGGGCCTTAGGCTTTCTTGCAACAGAGCGCCAAGTTCAGAGAAAATTCCAAAAGTCAAGTAGGTCTGCTGGGAGCATCTCCCACCTCTGTGTTCACCCCTTTTGTAGTGTGACCTCCTCCTGGGGCCCTTAGGAATGTTGCTAGGCTACCCTTAACTGGTGGAGAGAGGAAGAATATCCTCATCTGTAACACAGCTTTCTCAGGCTTCTGGGGACAAATCCAAGGCTGTAGATAATGCCCTGCAGGTCTCAGTACCTGGGGCCTCCCACCTCCGTGTAAACCATTGACAACAAGCCCCTATCCTGATGGGCTGCAGGACATTAAGGGCTGACCTCAGTGTCACTTAGTATTCTTTGGTTGGAGGGAGCTTTGATCCTTGCTGCTTGGACCCGGACATGTTGTAGGCAGAGTTTTTTGGTTTTTTGAGACAGGGTTTCTCTGTGGCTTTGGAGGCTGGAACTTGCTCTGTAGACCAGGCTGGCCTCGAACTCACAGAGATCCGCCTGCCTCTGCCTCCCGAGTGCTGGGATTAAAGGCATGTACCACCAACGCCCGGCTGGTTTTTTTTTTTTTTCCTATCATTATTTATTTCTCATCTATCAGGCAGCGTTTTACTCTGCATTTGTGATCAGACATTATAGGCTTGCTTTTTGTGTATTAGGTGATATTAACCAGACCTATCAGTGTTACAAGCCCCCCTGGGAAGGATGCAGAGGTACATTGGAAAAGATAGAGGGACTTTTGGAGAGCGGAGGGCGGGGTGGGGGGAGATGTATGCTTTAAATGTGAAGGCACAACAGTAGAATATTAAACAATGACGGCCACCTGCTTTCTCAAGAGAAGATAAACCTCAGTCCCCCAGGAATTCAGGTCCCAGACTTGCCATTTTAAAATTGTTTTTATTGTATTAATTTATTTAGTGTGTGTGTGTGTGTGTGTGTGTGTGGTGTGTAGTGCAGTATGTATATGCACTTGAACACATGCTGTGGTGTACATTTGGAAATCAGAGGACAGCTTGCAGGAGTTGGTTTTCTTTTTCTACTATGTGAGTTCCGGATATGGAACTCAGGTCACCACAGCAGGCTTGGTGGCAGGCACCTTTACTGGCTGAGACATCTTACCAGCCCAGAACTTGCCTTTTGTCACCTGAATGGAATTGGGACCATCAGGTTTCAGAGCCCTCCTGTCTGCACCTATAAAATTGGAGTAAGATGAGGGACCAGAAGCATTTGCAGACCTGCTGGGAGATGTGTGTGTTTTGCCTTCTGTCCTTATCTCTCATGCATGGGACCTTCTTCAATCATATATCATGGGCCTTTCGAGATGGGTGTCTGAGGGTGTGCTGGGAATAGGTGTGTGTGTGTGTGTGTGTGTGTGTGTGTGTGTGTGTGTGTGTGTGTGTGTGTGTGTGTGTGTGTGTGTGTGTGTGTGTGTGTTAGGACCTGAGTGCCCTGTGTCTTGAATGACACCTTTATCTTCTGGCTTTTGTCAAACAGAATAGAAGGGCTTGTGAGCTGAGTGCTGCCTAGGACCCAGCTATAAAGTGTTTTCTCTTTGAAGTAAAAGGCAACTTAGTGTTGCAAACCTGAAATTCAGGTTTCCTCTGTGGGAGCAGGGGCACTAACGGGTGACTGTGGGTGCTTAGCCTTTCCTGTTGGTAAAGCTTGGCTTTTCATGTCCCTAAATGACATGCTGGGGAAGAAAATCCCATGAACCCCAGTCTCTGAAAAGACTTGGAACTTTTAGTAGACTACTTCAAGAAGTCTTTAAAGTGCTTTGTTTATATGCATGTGTGTATATACATGTGATTGCAGTGACCACAGAGACCAGAAGGGGGCGTCACCTACAAGATGATGTTACAGGCCGTTGGGAGTGAACCAACCAACCTGTTGCTGGGGGCCTAACTCCCATCTTCTGCCCAAGCAGCATGTTCTCTTTACCACCTAGCCATCTTTCCAGCTTCTGAAAATGCTTATTTTATTTTATATTTGTGAGCAGAGTGCTTGCATACCACAGTTCATGTGTGAAGGTTAGAGGACAACTTCTGGGTGTTAGTTCTCTTCTTCTACCATGGGTTTCAGATATTGAACTCAGGCTGTCAGGTACATGGCAAGAGAGTATGTATACCTGCTGAACCATCTTGAAGGCCCTGGATATAAACATTTAAAATAACCATTTTTACAATAGAAAAAAAGTTGATGAATGTCGTCATCATTTAGTTTTGATGAGAAATGCAAGAAGTTGATGAAAATGGAGAGAATTAGGTTTGAGCTTATCACATCAGGAGTCTAATAAAATGAGATTTTGAAAAATAAATATTGGCTTAATAATGTAAATTTGTGATTGCTGCTGTATAATAATGGAGTTAAAATTAACACAATTTAATGGACTGAATGACTATTAATTTCCACTCGTTAATTTATTAGGAGATTTCAATGCCATTTGTTACTCTGTACAGCCATTACTCTTAGTATGCCTTTTTGTGGAATAAATAGAACTGGGCAGGGCTTGCTCATTTGAAACAAGACTTTATTTTGTTATGGTATTAGGTCTTTATCTTCTACAAGCCCCCTCTTAGAGTCAGATTTCTGACGTGAAAAACAACAGGGTCCTAGTTAACGTCTTATCTTGTGTCCTCTGCTGTACTGACTGGTACAGCTTTCTTTCCTGTTACTGTGCAAAAGTACCCCCCCCCCCCGTCCCCGAAAAGCAGCTTCAGGGAGGAAGGCTTGTTCATCATGGTGGGAAAGCCATGGGGACAGGAACTTGGAGTGTCTGGTCACATGGCATCCACAGTCAGGAAGCAGAGATTGCTGAATGCTGCTGTCCATTTCGTTTCTCCTTTTGATTTCATCCAGGACACCTGCTGCCCACAGAGTGGGTCCTCTCACCTCAATGAACCCAACTGAGAAATTCCCTAATGGACATACCCAGAGGTTTGTTTCCATGGTGATTCTACATCTCATCAGCTTGACAGTCAAGATTAACTATGGCAGCTGATTAAGCACAAAAACAAGAAAATGGCCCCACTTGTTTTCCGTAGTCCATGTCTGATAGTGTTGCATTGTTGGTTAGAAGGTTGATCATGGGGTAGGACAGGGGGGGAGGCATCCTGCTGTGTGTGTGTGGCCTAGGGAGGAACCGAAGCTGGTATGTGTTGGAGTACAGTAGTTCCTAGAAACAGTAAGTTGCCATGGGGATCCTTTCATTTACTTATGTATTTGTGTGTGGGGTGCCCATGTGCCGTGGCATGCGTGGGCATATCAGAGTACAGTTGGGGGAATCAGTTGTTCCAAGTGGGTCCTGGAGATAAACTCAGGTTGTCAGGCTTGGTGACAAATGCCCTCGCCCCTGAGATCTCTCCCCAGTCCAGGAGTATGGTTTCTAGAACAAACAGGATTCCCGGAGACCTTGTACAGTTTACTGTTCTGTTTTCTTTCTGTGAACCTGCCAGGTGTTCGTTCCCCGTGCTGGGTGACAGGTACACGCAAAGGAAGAAGGCTAGCTCCTTCCCTCCTACTCTGCAACTTCCCATCTGCCAGCTGCTTAAACATGGCTTCTTGGGAGTTGTAAGACTGTTGTGTGTGTTTATCTCTAGCTAATTTGTAAATAGCTTTTGCTTGCTTAGTGCTAAGAAACCAGTCCCCTCAAACTCTGACATGTATTAGCTCCTAATAAAGCTGACTCAGTGAGTGTGTGTGTGTGTGTGTGTGTGTGTGTGTGTGTGTGTGTATGTGTGTGGGGGGGGAGAGAGGGAGAGAGAGAGAGAGAGAAGGGGAGGGATAGGGACAGCAAGAGAGCACATTATTCTGTGTTGACTTAATTAACAGTGTGAGAAACAACATATCTGCAGGACAAGCCCTCTGTCCTTTGGTGGATCTGAGGCCCCCCTGCAAACAGCTGCCTGCCACAGTGGCACATTGCTACACGATGTTTTGACAGAGACACTCAGTTTAAATCGAAAACACAGTAGAAGCCTATTAATTAAGCAGTTTGGCTAATTCCGGACCAGGCTAAAAGTTTGTTTAGCAGGCAGCTTAGATGCTGTCAAAGAAAACTTAGTGCGCTTGGTCACAGGTTGTTTGGGAGGTGGTTATAACAGGAGCGGATTGTTCTAGACTTCACTCCTGTTTCTGATTTCCTGTGTTACCTGGGGCGTGTCACTTAATTTCTCTGGGTCTCAGTTGTTCCCAGCTATTGTCTAGTTAGGCAAGCTCTGGTAGAGAGATCTCAGGACTGGTTTGACTTTCATGTGAATATTCTAGGAGTTCCTGAAGGTGCTTTAAAATTGCATTGTCTTGCCGGGCGTTGGTGGCGCTCGCCTTTAATCCCAGCACTTGGGAGGCAGAGACAGGCGGATCTCTGTGAGTTTGAGACCAGCCTGGTCTACAGAGTGAGTTCCAGGACAGTCTCCAAAACAATACAGAGAAACCTTGTGTCGAAAAACCAAAAAAAAAAAAAATTGCATTGTCTTCATTTTGTGTGTGGAGGGAGCATGTGCGCCATAGGTGCTGAAGCGGAGGTCAGAGGACCGCTCGTCAGTTCTCTTCTACCGTGTGGATCCCTGGAGGATTGAATTAGGTCGTCATGCTTGGTGGCATGCGCTTTTACCCACCGAGCTAGTTCACTAGTCCTGTGTTAGGAGTTTCTTTTTCTTTTCTTTTCTTTCTTTTTTTTTTTTTTTTTTTTTTTTTTTGGTTTTTTACGAGACAGGGTTTCTCTGTATTGTTTTGTAGGCTGTCGGTCCAGCCTGGCCTCGAACTCACAGAGATCCGCCTGCCTCTGCCTCCCGAGTGCTGGGATTAAAGGCGTGCACCACCACCGCCCGGCTAGGAGTTTCTTTTTTGGCATACAACTAGTTTATTAATTGAATCATGGATCTTCTTTAATTATTATTCAAAGACTATCGGTCCAGTGCCAATTAATTTATAAAAGTGGAAAACAGCTCTATAATTCAGTCTTTGATTTTGGTTATCTTCTCTTGCCTTTCCTGCTTCCTTGCCTCTAGGGTCTAAATGGGTAAAATTGAACTACAGAGGCATGTAAAAATACTCAACACTAGTGTGGAGCAGGGAGACAGTGCGTCTTCAGATGAAGGGGGCAGTTTGCTTTCCTTTGTTGCTATTTTTGGCTATTCTTGGAGCAGGAAGTTGACTTAAACTAATGACTACAGATGCCTAAAAATGGTTAACTACAAGAGGTGGGTATTCCAGGAGATACCTGTGGAAATGTTTGCTCATGTCAGCGTTTACGCAGGAAGCTTCCTTTATTTATTTTCCAATGTCTATACAAAGACAGACACGACCCCGATTGCACGAGCACGGGAAGCAGGGAGGGCACAAATTTGAATCCCGTCTAGGAAATGGAAAACCAGTTTCTTTGAGTTTGTTCTTTTTCTAAGTCCCAAGACGTTCCTCACTCATGTCTGGCAAGTTCTCTGTGCTCTGCTGGGCGTTTGTTTGGGCGAGCACTGTTTAGAAAGCAGCATACAGGTTTGCCTTGGAAACGAGAGTTAGCCATCTGATTGCTGTCACAGCCAAGCTTTGTATCGCCATCGCTGAGCCTGTGGTTGTGGCTCAGAGGGGCCCCAATTTTGGTGTGTTGTGTATTGTGTAGGCCTTGGTGTTGTGTGTGTAGGTATGTGTATATGTGTCTGTTGTGTATCGTGTGTGGTTTGTGTGTATGTGTATGTTGTGTGTGGTGTGTGTATGTGTATATGTTGTATGTGTGTGTGTGGTGTATGTGTGTGGTGTGTGTATGTGTATATGTTATATGTGTGTGTGGTGTATGTGTGGTGTGTGTATGTGTATATGTTGTGTGTGTATGTGGTGTATGTATGTGGTGTGTGTATTTGTATATGTTGTGTGTGTGGTGTATGTGTGTGGTGTGTGTGTATGTGTATATGTTGTGTGTGTATGTGGTGTGTGTGTGTTTTAAAGCTTTTGACAATAGTAATGCTTTTTGGGTGTGTGTTTTTTAAAGGTCTGTTTTGACGCTGTCACAGCTCAAAAATGCCAAAAGGCATTTTTTCCTTAAAAAATCACCTCTGGACTGAGCCCAGATGTGGAGTAATGGATCCAGAAAGCTCTCTCTCCTTTTCCTTTCCTTTCCTTTCCTTTCCTTTCCTTTCCTTTCCTTTCCTTTCCTTTCCTTTCCTTCCCTTCCCTTCCCTTCCCTTCCCTTCCCTTCCCTTCCCTTCCTTTCTTCCCTTCCCTTCCCATTTGTCTGTCCCCACCCCTTCCCCCCTCTCCGCAGTTACAGAGTGCTGAAGCTGACCACTGGCGCTCTCTGTTCCAAAGCCTCTCTGGTGTGAACTCTTAGCTTGCCTTGGCTTTGACTGTAGATGCACACTGCACCTCTCCAAGCATGTGTCTTTGTGGCCATTTCTCTATTCCCTAATGGGTTTGTCTCATGTCACCTGTGGAGCAGGAGAGGAAGTCAGAGAAAAGGACAGCATAGAATCTAGTGGCCTTGGACATACCTACTTCAGCTTTCCCATGTGACAAATGGCAAAAGGACTGCCACCCTCACATAAAATAATGCACTAAGATGGGGCAAATACCCAGTTCTCTTCTTCAAGAAGGAAATTTGATGATGTCATCAGTTGGGGACCCTGAAGATTCCTGGTATCAGAACCACCATCTGGAAGAATGTCTGTCCCCCTAGGGTGCCCAGCCATACCACTTTGTTGGCTTAGGCCTTGGTAGACTATTAGAAAAATAGTTGGTGTTCTTCAGGGACCCTCCCCTCCCCCTTTCTATGGTGGTTTAAAACATTGTTTAGCTGACTAAAAATAATAGTGGTGAAAACAAACTTGGATGAATCAGTGCTCCTGGGTGGGGGATGGGTGAGATCCCCGAGCAGAGCCCTGTGACTCACATGCTTGTCACTGATGGCTGCCTGTAAGTGCGTGATGTTTATTGTTGCTGGTGTTTTCTTGGGGCAGGGTTGGAATGCTGTCCTCCTGCAGTTTCACCTCAGCAGCTGGCTTGGCTGTTACCAGAAGCTCGTGGCTCTACAATGACCTGGACATGGGCCATGGGGCCTTTGGCTGCACCTGGAGCTGTGGAGAAGGAGCTCATGCTTAGGGAACCCAGTTCAGCCCTCTGTTTGTTGGGGTCTTCATGAAACAGCATATGCAGGACCAAGGGTGTACCTCCTCATCCAGGGCCATCATCTAAGGGCAGATCTACTACGGACAGCAGGTGTACTTAGGGGCACAAACACAGGAGACAGACAGGGTGGAAGCGGACTAGGTAAAGAATTATCTAGAATGTGAAATGTGGCATGGGACATAAAAACCATGGTGTACACGAGGCCCCAAAGTGTAGGCTGTCCCTAGAGGAACCCCGACTGGCTTTTCTGGGTTTCCACAGTGTGAACCAAGGTGTCAGAGAATTCTAAATTCACATCTGGACCCCTCTGGGTTATGTTAAGATGTTAAGGTATCTCCCAAGGTTTGATTGTCTGGATATAGCATGTAGGTTCTGCTACCCACCTGTGTTAGTAGCAGACATATTATAGTACCATGTGCTCAGTAAAATGGCCCTAGCTAGGCCCATCCCACTGTGACAGGGACCTGTCCAGAAATTGATTTTCTTACCTGGAACCCAGGCTGAGGTGGGTGAAATGCTGCTCATTTTACTGGCTGGCTTGAGAGTGAATGGGGAGCCTGGCCCCTAAGTGTGCATTTAATTTTGGAGAGCTGATTTTGTCTTGGGCCTCACAGGTCACAGAAATGAAGTCTTGTCTGGACATGAATGTGGACCAGTAAAACTACAGAGGGCCCTTGAGGGAAACAGTCTGGTTAAGGTCACAGAGTGCCATTTAGGAGCCCAGAGGGAGGGTAGCCATACTCTCAGCACCTAAGGTTCCACAGAGGAGGTCATGTTCTACCTGGGCCTTCCTGGATGCATGTTGGGTAGGAGGCTGCATGGAGTGCAGGCTAGACATCATGGAGAGGGCTAGTGTCTGGGAAAGGCAGGGCAGCCCAGGGTGGCTAGAGCAAGGAAGTGGGAGCGGCCAGAGGAGTCCCGAAGATAGTGCCAAGCCCTTGGGTCAGCCAAACTCGGCTGCGTCTGGGCCTTGTTCTGTAAACGTCGTCCAGATTTTAAAGCAGAGGAGTGGTGTGTGTCTAAAACCACTGCTCGCCTCCTCTCCTTCCCAGGCCTCGAGGCCAGTAACAGCAGGTTTACTGCACTAGTTATCCAGGTCAGAGACATAATCCTTACACCGCCATGTGGACAGCTCTAGGCTATGTCTGGAGCAGGTTGAAATGGTGTTTTGCCCGTCAGTAGCAAAGACGCCTTGTTCAGCCAGGAGGCTCCAGAGTGAGCGTTCAGGTAATCAGCCATGACTCATGTCACGGATTCCTTGGGAAATGAGGGGGAATGTTCCTGGGCTCTGTGGATGCCCAGTTTCCCTAAACAAAGGCTGTAAGACAGGATCCTGACCCTTCTGGGTCTCCCTAGGCCTGGTATAGAGCCTTTATGTTGACTGCTAGTATACCACATTTTAACGGTTATCTAGTCCAGGTCTCTGATTCCAGAGCAGCCAGCATAGCTGCACTATCCAGTAGACTCAGAATGTTATCAGCATATCAGAAACAGGCTCTGTCCTTTAATGAGTGTGTCAGATAAGCCACGCAGGGTGGTTCACTTCTACAGTCCAGTACCCAGGAGATCCAGGTGGAGATTGTCATCTCCAGACCAACCTGGACTACATGGGAAGGCCCTGAGTTAAAAAAAGGGGGGGTGGGAGGGGTGAGATGTTTCAGCTGATGGGGATGCGTGCTGCCAAGACTAAAGACGGGAGTTTGATCCCTGGGACTTACATGGTGGAGGGAGAGAACCAATCCCTATCAGTTGTCCAATGACCTCCACACCTGTGCCTGCCCATACATACCAAATAAATATATTAAGAAAACAAAAAGCAAGAGAGTAAAATACTTGTTTAAACAAGTGTTTCCCTTTATCACTAAGAAATCCTATCATATCTGGATAGTACATGTAATTTACCCCATCTGTTGAGCACTCCTTGCTATTTTCTTGCTAATCTGAGTTGTTGATAAGTTTTTGTCTTTTTCAGACAAGCTTTTGTGTCCATGGACTTTTCTTTTTTTGGTGAGTGTGTGACATTGCTAGAAATCCAGGGGAGACCAGAGGCAATACATGACTGGGATATCCTGAGTTTGAATCTCAGATTCTCCACAGAAGGTGTTGGTGACTGTGTACAGATGCCTCCCTGTCCTTCCTCATGAATAGAGAGGGTCAGTGCCTCTGCCGTAGGTTTATGGAATATATTCATGTACTCTGTGTGGAACTGTTTGCAAGAAATAACATGTTAGGCTGTGTCAACCACCAGGACTTTATGATGCACAGCTCTTTGGGTTTCCAAGTTCACACCCAGACTCGCATGGGGACTTCAGGGAACCAGAGCATCGTGACACTGACAGGAGTCTAAGCTCAGGGGCCTGTGGGCACCTGTGCCTTTGTCCCAGAGAGCAGCTGAGCTGTCAGTCTTGTTTGTCAGAAGATGGTTTGGTAGTGCAGACCTGGCGCATCCCGAGCCTCCCGTGAGGTGGTTCTGTTGTGATGTGTGGACAGACAGAGTGCGGACTACAGACTGGGCGGCAGTGCGGGGACTCGGCCACCTGCTCTTTTTGTTTGTTGCAGCACTCTGAATAGGCGAGTCCTGGTGTTCATGGAGGGGTGGCCAAGGCCTAGAGGGTCAGCGGCAGGATTTGGAGTTCAGGTTCCTGAGGCTTGCCCCCTTGTGACTGTCATTTTCTTGTTGTTGTGATAGAAGCAACATTGGGGGAGACAGGTTCATTCTGGTCCCTGGTTTGTTTAGAGGGTGTGGTCGTGTCCCCCCATCCCCCATCCCCCCCCCCGTGATGGAGAAGACAGGGTGGCAAGGGCAGCTTGGTCTGTAGTGGTAGGAGCTTGCAGCTCAGCTTGTTGATGGACCAGGAAGCATGGTATAGACAGAAGCTGGGCCAGGCTATCATCCTCAAAGGCCCACCCCGCACTGACCTTGCTGTACCAGCCAGGTCTACAGCCTCCTACACCACACCCCCAGCTGAGGGAAAAAGGGGGTGTCCAGAAACAGGGGCCCGTGGGGACATTTCAGATCCAAGTAGTATTGCTGTCTGCTCTCTGTCCCATGGTCACCAAAGAGGAATATCGTATTCCTCGTGATAGAAAAAGTAATGAGGCTAACATTATTCTCAAATGAGAAAGTTAAGGCCAGAGTCCTTAAGAAAACTTTATTATGTCTTGAGAAAAGGGATGGGCAGAAAATTCCTTCTAGAATTGAGGTGGTTCATTAAACCACTTTGGATGTTTTCTTTTTTATGATTAAATTTTTTTATTGTATGTGTGTGGGTGTTTTGCCTGCATGAGTGTCTGCACATCTCATGTGTGGCTGGTGCCTGCAGATCAGAAGAGGGTATCAGATCCCCTGGAACTGGAGTTACAGACGGTTGTGGGCCCCCAGTGTGGGTGCTGGGAACTGAACCTGTGTCCTCTGCAAGAGCAGCCAGTGCTCTGACCAGTTGAGCCATCTCTGGGCCCCTCTGGGCATTTCTAAGAGCACACTGTGGTTTATACCGTTAATAATTACAGCCAGATAGTGGTTAGATCTGAGTGAGTGGTCACCCTGAGTCACCCTTCTCTGCACCAGTGACTGTGGTGCCTAACCACAGTCACTGGGAGAATCGTACCCACCGGTTCCCATACTATTGCTCAGAGTGACTTAGTGAAGTAATCAGCCCAGCCTGGGGGAAGGGACTGGCTTGAGGCCCTGAAGTGAGTGGACAACACGGTATTATAAAGCAGCCCCTAACCTGATGTGGTGAGGTCAGTCCTAGGGCAGGGCTGGCTGGGCAAGGTCTCTGTAGGTGGTGATGCTGAATGGAGGCCAGAGGGTGAAGAGGTGGGGTTCGGCGATTATATAGGGGTCAGAAGGAGGGGTGTCTTACCAGGCCCTGTCCTCCCTTATGAACCCAGGCTTTGTGCCACAAGGTCTAGTGCCCCTGGATGACATCTAGTGGCCTGGAGCAGAGTTGTCTTATGGGGACACAGGGCACCCCCTGCTCCATTTTAGCTGAGTCTTAGAAGCACCTTTATTGGCTGAGACTGGTGGAAGTTTAGTGGCTGATCCTTCTGCGATAGAGTTTTGGAAGGTGCCGAGGAAGGAATTAAAAATAGCATCAAGCATTCCTTTTCTTTCTTTGTGTCAAGTACATGCACTTTACCAGGCTTGAGGAGCGAGCACGTGATCAGTAATGAACACCTGCGCCAGCGGAGTACTGTAGAGGACATGCAGAAGGAAAGCATGGCCTCCCTCCTCCCCTTCCTCCTCCTCTTCCTCCCCTCCTTCCTCTTCCCCTCCTCTCTCTTCCCACCTCAGCATTTGCCTTTGCCTTTGAGTAAAGCTTCCTCCTGGGAGTCTAGGGAGAGCCTTGAACTCTCTGAACTCTTAAATTGTTGCCTCAGGGCAATGCCCCTGAGGTGACACGGGACAGTAACAGGATGAGAAAAGCTAGAAGTCAGCACTTGCTTGGAGAATGTCAGTGAGTTCTGAGGTGCCCGTTGTCTGCCTCAGTGGATCTGTGGCATCTCATAGATGTAACGATTTGGATTCCCACTCAGTCCCTGCAGACACATGTATGGGGGAGTGAGTATAGGCACGGAATAGTGATTACTTATACCCAGGCTCATTGGAGTTGGCTCAGAGACAGAACCCTTGATGATGAGGCTAAACTGATATCATGCTGGAACTTAGAGAATATTAGGCTGAGGCCCTTGGCCTTGTGCCTAGACCCTGCAGTTAGCCCAGGGCTCCTGCTCCCTCTGCTCCACCCCCCACTCTGCACTGCAGCTGGCTTGCTGTAGCAGCTTTTGGGTCTTGAACCCTGATGAACAGCTTGTGTAGTCTAGTGCCCCGTTGTCTCCTCCACACCGGTGAGGGGGTGCAGTCCTCAGATGGGTTCAGGAGCCCTCATCTTTCCACCTTGCCTAGTCTTCAGCTCACTTTAGTCCAGTCCTCTTGTGGTTGGTTCACAGATGGACACAGCTGTTGAGAACATAATTTTCTTTAAACATGTACAGCCCCAGGAGCCTCTCCCCAGGGGTGTCTATCCTGGAAAGAATCCAGATGTGTCATTAGTCAGTGGCAGAAATAGTGGATTGTCAACAAGCTTGTTGGACCCACTAGGGTATTTAGTGTGGCACTAGGTACTTTTTTTTTTTCTTTCCTTTTTTAGAGACAGGATTTCTATATGTTCCGGGCTGTCCTGGAGCTTGCTTTGTAGACCAGCCTGGACTCAAACTTACAGAGCTCTACCTGCCTCTTCCAGGCATTAAGACATGTGTCACCCAGCCAGGCCCACTAAGTACTTTTTAAATTTTTATTTATTTTTGTTTTATGTGCATTAGAGTTTTGCATGCATGCATGTCTGTGTGAAGGCGTCGGCTCCTGGGGTTACAGATAGCTGTGAGCTGCCATGCGGGTGCTGGGAACCAAACCTGGGTCCATTGGGAGAGCAGCCAGTGCTCTCAACCACTGAGCCATCTCTCCAGCCCCAACTAAGTACTTCTTAATTCAAACCTGTTGACTCTTAGTCTCCTTGAGTGAGACTCCCAGGCTCAAATGGTGTGTGTCTGCTTCCTGTGGTCAGCATGGGAAAGAACTCATGTGCTTGATCCCATCTCCTATTTTTGCAGTTAAGGGGGAGATGCACTTGGGTACTCGGAGCACCTAGCAGGCAACTAATAGCATCCTGAGCAGATTGGCAGCTTTAGTTGGGTCTTAGGGAGACAGAAGGGCAAACCAGAGGGAACTCTCATGGCCTCTGTGGCCAAGGGCAATGCTTGTTTTGTGACCCTTTTCCCTGAGGCAGTTCAGATATCTCTTCACCTGTTGCTCAGCATCTCATTTTCCTGAGTAAAGATTAAAGCCTGCCTTTGCATTTGCAGTGGGGGCAGGTATCACACCCAAAGCTCCTTCCCCTGGGTGTGGGAGTTGTCTAAAAATTCCTGCTTGGAGTCACTGGTGCTCAGTTTCTTGTTCTGAACTAGCTGTGTCCCATTTGCCTCTAGTCTGCTCTGTGCCATCTCCTAAAAACATACCCTTGGAGGCTTAAAACTGTGAATGTTGAGTTGGTTCAAGCCACGTTCCCGCCCTTCTCACCCGGCCTCTGCTATATCCGGGCAGAGCCCTCTGTTGATGCAGAATGCCTCTAGTCTTTTCACAGTGGAGATGGTCTTCAGGTCAGCAGCTGGTCTTGGTCCAGTTCATTGCAAGCAGCCTATCCTTGTCCCTTTTATTTTCCTATTTATCTAGGAGTTTGATGAATTGGGACCCTAGGGAATATCTTCAAGCTAATTCAAGATGCTTCAAGTTTGCCTCTTCTTTTGTTCATTTGTTTGAGTCGCTATTCTCTGTCTCTGTCTCTCTCTGTCTCTCTCTGTCTCTCTCTGTCTCTCTCTGTCTCTCTCTGTCTCTCTCTGTCTCTCTGTCTCTCTGTCTCTCTCTGTCTCTCTCTGTCTCTCTGTCTCTCTGTCTCTCTGTCTCTCTCTGTCTCTCTGTCTCTGTCTCTCTCTCTCTCTCTCTCTCTCTCTCCCACCCTCCCTGTCTCCCTCCCTGCCTCCTCCTCTCTTTCTTGTGTGTATATATGCAGTTGTGAGTACTATACTCATGGTATGGGTATGTGCCTTTGGAGGCTGGAGTTCAGTATCTTCCTCTATCGCCCTTTTTTTGTTTGTTTGTTTGTTTTTTTTTTTGAGACAGGGTTTCTCTGTATTGTTTTGGAGGCTTCCTGGAACTGGCTCTGTAGACCAGGCTGGCCTCGAACTCACAGAGATCTGCCTGCCTTTGCCTCCCGAGCGCTGGGATTAAAGGCATGTACCACCAACACCCGGCTTCTATTGCTCTTTTTAAGACTTGGTCTCTCTCAGCCAGGCGTTAGTGGTTGGAATACAGAAGGGAAGTTGTCTTACTGCAGAGTCCAACAGAGAGATGAACCTTTGAGCGTGGGCCTGGGGATCCTAAGAGCTACTACTTGCCTTAAATTCTCAAGTTCCCAAGAGCAGCAGCCAGTGAACCTGGTGGTGAATACCAGCTAGGCTGTCCCAGTGTAAGTCCGCTTCTGTTTTGTAAGCCCTGAGTCTGAGGTTAGGTGCAGGTTTACCGCACACGGTGCACTGGCGTGTTGGGAGCTACCTGGGGTCCCCCGACCCTTGATGTGACCACGTTGTGGGGCATCAGCCTCAGATGCTTACTGTTGCCTGCTGATGAGCAGGAAGTACAGCTGTAGCTGCATGTCTCTTGTGGGCTGCACAGTTGCCTCACTGGGGTTCATGTGGGGAGTTGTTAAGAGCAGCAGGAAGATGGAATAACACTGCTTACAGAAGGGTTTTGCTCCAGAGAGCTTTTTGAATGTCATCCTTTGCCTCTCCCCTTTATTTTTCTATCTGCTTTAACTTCGGTGATGGGAAAAAAATGGAACCATCTGCTGGCATCATCTTGCCCAGCTGGGCTGAGTCAGAGTCCTAAATCACACTTCTCTCTCTGGGTTTCATTTGTGACCACTGTGGGGATGACTTCCAGGCCTGCAGTCCTTCAGAACTCCAGGGCCTCAGCTCAAGCTGCCGTCTTGGCATCACTGTCTAAACATCTTTACAGCACCTGAAGCCAAGTGGGTACCATTTCTCTGCTCTCCACCTCCTCCGCCTGCTTGGGTCTTCACCACAGGAGTCCCCACTAAGCCTGAAGATAGTGAACAGAGAAAATGGAATGCAGAGGACTGTGGTATCTGGAGGTGATGGCTCACACCTATGATCCTAGCATTGGAGGTGGAGGCAGGAGAGCCAAAGTCATCCATAGTTACATAGCAAGTGGGAGGCCACCTCAAGCAGAATGAAAAGAGGATCTGCAACTCTAATGTCATGCTTCTCTGGTGATATTGATGTCTCTTGACCACTCCTGCTGGTGAACATGAGCTCTGTGACCCTGGGAAGGTCCTCTTGACATATCCTGCATGCTGCTGTTCTCAGCTACAGAATGACAAGCTTGAAGAGAGGCTCTCAGAAGAAGGTTCATGGCGGTCCTGTTATTTATTGTACAGCTCCTCTCCAGTCCTCCCTGGCTTCCTGCCTTTCTCTATACGTGTATTTTCCCAGGAGACGAATGAATGTAGGTTTCCATGGACTCCCCACTTCTAGAGGCACCACATTCCTTACTAGCCTTATTTGATTGTATCATAGCCATTCTTTATTATGTACCAAGCCGCTCTCGTCAGAGGTGTAGAGTACAGATATATCTGTGAGTTGGAAAGTTAGGGTTTCTGTTGCTGTGATGAAGCACCATGACCAAAAGCAACTTGGGGAGGAACGTTTATTTGTTTACACTTCCACGTCACAGTCCCTCACTGAGACACAGCAGAGCAGGAACACAAGGCTGGAACTTGGATGTAGGAGCTGATGCAGAGGCCATGGAGGGGTGCTGCTTACTGCTTGCTCAGCTTTTTTTGTTTTTGTTTTTTGAGACAGGGTTTTTCTGTGGCTTTGGAGGCCGTCCTGGAACTAGCTCTTATAGACCAGGCTGGTCTCAAACTCACAGAGATCTGCCTGCCTCTGCCTCCCGAGTGCTGGGATTAAAGGCGTGTGCCACCACTGCCCGGCTGTCACAATTCTTAAAAATTATTATCCACCTATTGTACATCATTATATCTTTTGAAAATATCGTTATAAGAAACGATATTTTCTTATAGCACCAAAGACCACCAGTGAGTTGGGCCCTCCCACATCAATCATCAATCAGGAAAATGCACCACGGGCTGCCTACTAGCCTGGAGGGAACATTTTCTCAACTGAGGTTGTTTCCTCCAAAATGAATCTAGCTTTGTTGAATTGACATAAAAACTAGCCCGCACATCCATAAATACCTCATCTTCCCAGAGCCACCCATGGTGAAATGAAGCCTCACCTGGATATTGTACCAGTCTAGGAGAAACCAGGCTACAAGGTGAGAGGAATTTGTGTTAAGCTCAAAGCACAGGCTGTGCTTCAAGGCTGCACTGCAACTGCCCTGTTGTAAAAATACAGGAAGGAAGGGGAACTCGTTAGCAGGTTGGTTAGAAAATTTGAAACCAACAATCAGTTTTCTCTCATCCCTGAGAGGTCAGAATCCACTGCTGGCTTTGGTGGCTTGGTATGGCCACAGCTTCACAGAGCGCCCCTTTCAAAACTGTCTTAGACCCATTCTGCTAATGGTTTTTCTTGGGAACCTCAGCCAGCCACAGGGCCACGTCTGAGGACTCCAGGTGGTGACAGCAGTGTTTTCAAGAGTTGCCCTGCCTTTGCCTTCAGGCATCTTAGATGAGTTGAAGCCCGAGGGTGACCTTGAAAAGCTTCCAGGAAGTATACAACCGACCTGTCCTCCCACACTGTTCTACCCCTTGGTGATTCAGGACGGAGACTAAAGACCTGGCTCTTGGGTAGCAGCTTTGCGACCCCGCCTGAAGGCATAGGGCTTTCAAGTTTCCTCTTTCTTCAAGGTCAAATTCTTGCATTTGCATTCAAAGAAATGACAGTTACTCCTTCTGAGAGTTTCAGAATCACAATGTAATCTCTGAGGCTAGAAATTGGGGCCCATAGTTGAAGACAGGATGGAAAGAAGTTTGGGGTTCAAAGTACTATGTGGTGTTGACTCTTGGTTCCTTGTGACTCACATTTGGTAGTCTGGGCTGCTGGAAGTTTTTTTGCTTTTTCTTTTCTCCTTGGCTGCTGTGTTAGTTACTGCTGTCTTGTTACTCTGAGGAGACGCTTGGGAAGAAGCGATGCAAGGAAGGCAGGGTCTAGTCTGCTTTATGGTTTGAAGGTTCAGTCTGTCCTGGCCAGGAAGGCCTGGTGGCAGGCGCGGGAGGTAGCTGATCACTTTGCATCTGTAGCTAGGAGTGGGGGTGGGGAGGGGGGGAGGGAGGTTTGTGTTCACCTGGCTTTCTTCATTTAGTCTGGGCTCCCAGACCCATGGGATGGTACCATCCCTAGTTAGCATGGGTCTCTGAGACATGCCTAGTGCTCTGTCTCCTGGGTGACCCTAGATTCTGTGAAGTTGACCATCAGTGCTGACTGCCCTGGCTGCCTGTAAACACTCTGATCCTCAGACCCCTTGGTTCCAAACAACCGCAGGTGGAGGTCAGATCGGCAGAATTTCCTTTGAATTTTCCCAGGTGACTGCAGTGTGTAGCTGGGGCTGAGAGCCACAGCTGTAGGTACTTATGTAAAGCTGTGGTTTGGTGTGAGGGGCATGTGTGTTCTGGGTGGAAAGTGATAGCGGTTGACTACAAAAATAAAGCACACGCACTAAGAAGAGAGAAATCCTGGATCTGGTGGTGCAGATTCGGTCATCAGCTGACAGCTGGGTTCTCCCAGCATCTCTGAGGAGGTTTCCCAAGAGCTTTGAAGTAGTGGAACCGTCCTCAGCTGGTTATTTCTGCCCAAGAAGCACAGAGGGGGTGGGGCTGGGGCTGGGGCTGGGGTGGAGAAGGAATGGATTAAACAGGCCTAGACCCACACCCACACTTGGTTCATGAGACTGAGGCCTTTGCCAGTGCTGGCATCCCTCCATGCCAGATCCTTGGCTGTGCCCTGGTGGATTCTGGGGGCTGTGAAAGGATGCAGGAATGGTGGGTGGTTGTGGTGTTCCTGGGTTCTTTGGCTAAGGAGTCCCCGTTTTTGATGGAGAGTGGCTGCTGCTAAGGCAGCCTAAAAAATCTGACAGGGCACCAAGGTGGGCATTAAAACACAGATAGGGTAGAGGCAGGCTGTGTGATGGGAGGGAGGCCAAGGGGAGTGCATATTTGGTGTGGCATGAGCTGCAGGAGACTGCCCTTTTATATTAACCAGAGCTGAGTGGTAGACTAGGAGTATTGGCAGTTAGGGTAGGCTAGGCTGTTATTCAGAGGGTTAAGAACTCTGTCAAGGTGATCCAGGTGCTTGGATCCTTGCCTTCAAAGAACTAAGAATGGTCCCGCAGGTTTTAGTATGTGACTGTCAATGGTAATAATGAGGTCTTCCTGTGCCATGGTCACTTAGCAAATACCCTAGGGACTAGGAAGCCATGGGTCCTGGGTGGGGATAGGGACATTGAGCAAAGGGACCTGAGCTAGAAAGTGGCACACATGGCCCAACTTCTGCCTCCTGGTACGATGCTCTGTGTCTGGAAGCTGCCCTAGTGGGCACGGCATTGGCAGCCAGTGTTAACATGAGGCTTTGTTTCCAAGTACTTTCGCTGGCCGTAGGAATCATTTTCCTCAGATGGGATTAATTCTCTGTATGCTGAGAAGCTTGGGTTTGTTCTTTGAGCTAGTTGGTGATCAACTGTATGCTTATGTCTTGTTCATTCCTGGTGTTGCCCAAGGGTATCATTCTATGGGGGTGATGATTTCAGGTTTCCCCGTCATGAGCTGAGTGTAATGGGGGCAGATAAGAAAGCCACATATAGAACAAAGTACATATTTCTAAAGGTGGGTAGCAGAGGCGCGCACGTGTGCATATGTTAAAAAAAAGCCCATATTTTCTGGGCAGCAGAACTAAAGTTTCCAGTAAACATCTCCGCCCTTTTTACTTTACCTTTTAATTTTGTGTTTATGGTCCGTGCTTTGAGATTGCAATGCTCTGAGGCCAGCTCTGCCGGGTTGAGCAAGCCACCCTTTACAGCCTGTGGCATGGAGCTCTTGGCATTGCTATAGCCCAGCTAATTGACAGCTCCTGCCGTTTTCCCAGTTCGTGGGGGAAGACTCAAAGTCAAACCCTCAAGGTGGAGGGAGAGGCCGATGATCACCTTTGCTGGCAGGAGGAAGCCTGCTGTGTGTAGCTCTGAGCCCGGCCTGGTGTCCTGGTGTCCGCTTTGCTTCTGCCAGTTGTAGGAGCTCCAACCTGTGATCCTGGGCCTGTGTTTTGAGGGTGGGTGCAGTGTTAGCCTGGTCTAAGGGGCACCTGGTTGTTCTTCAGCTCTGAGGGTTGGATCAGGGGAAACAGGTGGGTGAGCAGGGGCTGTGGACACAAACCAGTGAAGTGAGAGCCGGGCTGGGCTGGGGCCCCATGCGCCACTGCAGGTGTGAAAGCAGGAGGACTAGGGAAGTGATCAAGCAGAGTTCGGGGAGAGAAGCCCACAAAGGTAGCGGGACCATTCCTGGACCCTGTGTTGGGGGACGGGGCAGGGCCAGAGAAGAGCAGATGCCAGCCACTTGCTGCCTTCGCCCTGCCAGGAAGACTATTTTCAAATGCTGTCCCTGATGAAGGGGGGAGAATGGGAGGGCACCCTTGCTCTAGGGAGTGGTTATGTTCTACAAGAAAGGAGCAGCTTCCTGGCAGAGGCAGGGCTCACCTCTGACCTTTGTCAGAGTGACTTTTCCCTAACAGCAGTTGCCCAGTGAGCCCGGAAGGGAGGGCCCCAACACTTGAACCTGTGGAGTCCCCAGTATGAATTGTACTGCAGGCAGGACAGCCTTCTCCGGCAAAGTCAGTCTTTTGAAAGCTTACTTGTGGGGCTGTGCGGCTGTTCTAAAGAAGCAAGCTGGGAGCCCAGGGTTGTCAAGAAACACCCTGGAAATCCAAAGCCTTACCCCAACCCAGGCTGCTCTCCTGCAGGTCGCCCTGTCTGTTTTGCAGTTTTGCAAAGGTGTGATCCTTTTCTTCCTTTTTTTTTTTTTCTTTATGATTGTCTTTGTGATTGGGAACTGGAGGAAAACCAGATTCCCTTCCGACTGGGACAGCTTTGTCCTCACCCTCGGAGGGATGGGGATGACTAGGTCACCGGTGAGTATACAGTATGGTGTGCCATAGGCTGGCCTCTTACACAGTGTCTTTATAATGGCCGTGCATGGGAGTGGGGCAAGCGTCTTGTTCCTAACTTGTAGGTGACCAGGGACAGTTTGCACTGAGGGGAGGAGCAGGTTCTATGACTGTCTCTCCAGTCTACAGAATTCTTTGATGGCACCATTGCCTTAGAAAAATGTAACTGATCTGTGTGTTCTGCCATAGAGAATCAAGGCTTCTCCTTTAACTGCTGTCACAGACCAGGGGAAGTACCGCTGTGGCCCCTACAGCAGTCTTCCACACATAATGCCTGTTTGTCCTCACAGCAGTACCTGGAAGTAGTGGCTAGTGCAGATAAGAACGTGTGTGGCGGTGGTGGGTCACACGGCCGTTCCGTGGTAGGATTGGAGGCTGTGGATAAAGGGCCACGGTACAGGCAGCATCAGTGGTTGGCTTTGCCTGTCTGCTCCTTTGCAGCCACAGCAGTCTATGTAGCTGAGGGGGCTGTCCTCTTCTGCCAGGCTGGCTGCACGCACTCTGCCTCACACGGGAGCCTGGGCGGAGGAGGAGGCAGAGGAAAATTTAGGTCGGTGAAGCATCACCCCGAGGAGATGGCAACAAGTCCCACTGCCAGCAGCTGGAGGGGGCACCTTCAGGTCTGTCGCAGGGAGCAGGAAAGAAACCATGTCTGGTGGGGTTGTACGGGATGCCAAACTCTTTGCTAGGTACCTGAGGGCTGTGGAGGCAGTCATGTGCCCCTTCTACCCTCACCTTGCCTCAGAATCTGTGAAGACATCTGTGCCTGTGATGGGACTTACCCTATTTATTCCCTTGTTCAGAAATGACTCTGGTTATGTAGTTCAACTCTGTCGGTGACAGATGGGGAAACTGAGTGTGGAGGGGTGTTCTATGACATGTCCAAGATCTGGCAGTGGATTAATAGGAAAATTGACTCCTATGCTTGGCTTTTCGTTGCTCACTTTTGCATAAGGCCCAATGTTGAAAGATCCCCCCCCCCCCGGGGGGGGCATTTGCTTTCATTCTCCTCAGGTAGGATGGGTGCTGATACACCAAAGGTGATTCTGCCCAAGTCCAGCTTGATGATCCACTGAGTGCATGACTGACAGGAGTGTGGGTGACTTAGGCAGCTAGGTCACTGAAGAGACATCCTAACGGGCAGGCGACAACAAAAGCTGCATTCCTGGGGCTCCCTGCACAACTTGCAGGCAGCTCCACTGAAGAGTCCTCTCCCAGCAGTTAGGCGACTTTCTGCTTCTGGAACCCAGAGAGAAGCCTTGTAAGTCTTTGTGTGTTGGTTGTGAATGTTTTAAGCCTCCCTTGTTGGGGAGGGGGAGATGTTTGAATCTGGAAGAAATAGTTGCATTTTCTTGGTAGTTGGCAGGCTAGCCAATGGTCACATCCTCAGAGCAGTCAGGATCCTGTGGGGGTAAAACCAGTTAGCAGCAGGGGTGAGTGGTGAGGATGTGGGGCTGTGAGCACAGGTAGGAGTTGGCACTGCTGCTGGCTTAGAGCCTGATGTGGTCTGTATATGTCCAGCCTGGTTTTCTTATTTTGCTTAATGGGACACATGGCCTAGGAGCTGAGTGGTTCCACTCAAGACTTTGAAGGAAGATGTACGTCTACCTGGCGGCCATCCACACTCTGCTGCAGGCCTCCTCCTTAAGCCCCAGCCCTAAGTTTCTCTGACAAATCAACTTGATCTGACTGTATAGTATGTATCAGCGAAAATTTCATTCACTCATGCTCGAATCTCTTCCCTGGGTGAGCTACCTGCCATAGTCCACCTCCAGGTTTACCTCAGGGCCCTCAGAATCCCTATGTATGAATTTATTGGTTATCAACTCTCTTCAGGGGTGATTTTTCTCATACATACATACATACATACATACATACATACATACATACATACATACACACACACATTCATGTGTGTGTATGTATGCTCTCATATGTTCTGTAGTGTGTACATAGAGATCAGAGGATAGCTTTCAGGAGTCATTTTTCTAGGGTGAGTTCTAGGGATTAAATTTAGCTTTTGCACACTCTTACCTCTAAGGCCACTTGTTGACCCACCCCTTCCTTTCTTCCTTCTGTTGTGCCCAAATTCTGAACCCCAAAATCACCAAGAGGCCCATTTTGATGCAAAAGCAAAGAGTCTTTATTGTAGATGTTTAACGAGCTAACCCCACTAGCTCGGGCCCTTCACCCCACCACCATGGCTAATGGCTGGAGAAAGACCCTGAGCAACCTCGAGGCAGGGACCTTAAAGGGCAGCATAAGGGGAGTGTCTAGGGGTATGAAACAGTCTCAGGATTGGTGTGCTTCCAGGTTTGGGTGACCTGCCCTGTGTTGATTGGTCAACTGGTTGTTATGGCCCATAGGCCCTCCCAGGGCAGTTGCTATGCTCTGTACATCACTGCTGTGCACTGTCCATAAAGCACACCCAGAGTCATAAAGCACAGCCCTGCCAGCTAACTTCTGATTTGAGGAGGGCATGTGACCTTAGTGACCAGGACAGGAGCGGCAAGGTCATGCAAGCACATGTTAGCCTGTAATGGCTGCTAAAACGGGGAGGCTGGTCACTACATTCCCCCCTTCTCCATGTACCCTTGACAGGACTCAATCATGAGTCCTTCCTGTTCAGGCTCAAAGGGTTGTTAACAGGCCTTGTCGTTACCCAACAGATTTTTCTGTGGGAATGACATTTGTATCTTATCATACTGTTCCCTATGTAGGGGAGTTTCCTTTTGACTTAGCATCTCAACCAGGGAAAAGGGGGCAATGTATTCTTTTCCATGCTACTTCTTGCTGACTTTGGGATGCAGTTAGGGGAGGCTGGTCACTGCACTTCCTTCCTTCGTCCCTCCCTCCCTCCCTCCCTCCCTCCCTCCCTCCCTCCCTCCCTCCTTCCCTCCGTACAGAGTCACTCTGTAGTCCAGGCTAGCCTTGAACTTGTAATTCTCCTGCCTCAGCTGTCCAAGCATTGGGATTACAGGTGTGTGCCGCTTGCCCAGCTCAGTCCAGCTCCTTTTGATGTTTTTTTTTTTTTTTCCGAGACAGAATTTCTCTGTATTGTTTTGGAGGCTGTCGGTCCAGCGCAGCCTCGAATTCACAGAGATCCCCCTGCCTCTGCCTCCTGAGTGCTGGGATTAAAGGCGTGCACCACCACCGCCTGGCTTCTTTTGATGTTTAATTATGCCTGTGGCAGGGGGGCTGGAAACCTCTCCTGGTCCTTCATTCTCTGTGCCCTGGCTCATGGCCGCCCTCTCACTCTTTAATTGTTGTTGCTGTCCTCTGCTGAACGCGAACCGGCTCCTTGCACACGTGTGCCACAGGTGCTCTGCCACCCAGCCCCTCTGTTGTGTGAACAACTTCATGGCAGTCACTAGGCACTCTGTCTGCAGGGGCATCCAGCTTGCCATCCAGACCTAATAGAAGGCTAGGGGGGGTTTGGGGCCTCAGCTGGTCACCAACCAACCCTTACCAGCGTGATACTTGTGTGACCTCTCCAGCAAGTGAGTCATTCACCTCTGGATAACCACCAGGTACTTTCAGGAGGAACTTCTTGGTGTCATTGTGGCTGTGGCCATGGTTTCAGCAAAATAAGGTGTTTTAAGAATTGAAAGCACAGACCTTGGTTATCTTCGCTTGTTGTCATGGATTCTCACCTCCCCAGCCTTTTTCTTGCAGCCTCCTGTTGGTTTGTAGTTGGCACCGGCTTCAGATATTAATTTTTTGGGTGGGAATGCTTTCATCATTTTACCTCTTTCAACTCTTGCATGCCACCTTGCAGGCCCCTCCCCTCGTATAAGCTGCCATAGTTAGTAGTTGGACTGTGTAGGAAAGTGGAACTGCACTGTATACTACTACAAAGGGAATTTAATATGAGACCTTGGCTACGCAGGCGATCAAGGAGCTGAGATCCAAACACGGGAGGCAAGGTGACCCAGAGCTCAGTGGGGGAGGCTGGAGGGACAAAGGGAAGAGGTGTTCTGAGTGCTCAGGGTCAGGGTCACCTTGGGCCTTTCTGAGTCTAATGCTGGTAAGGAAGGCCCCGCGCCAGAGAAGCATCTTGACTTCTTTGCCCCTCCCCCTCCCTGCTCCCATGCAGAGTCCAGAAGGTCAGGGACCAGCCCTGGACCGAGAGATCAGGGATGGATCAGAGAACAAACAGGATTGGGGCGGTTTACGGTACAAGTTACAGTACAGCT
Source organism: Mesocricetus auratus (assembly GCF_017639785.1). Lineage (NCBI taxonomy): Eukaryota > Metazoa > Chordata > Mammalia > Rodentia > Cricetidae > Mesocricetus > Mesocricetus auratus. The sequence goes on along the minus strand of NW_024429267.1, from coordinate 3,800,405 downwards.
TAAGGTACCGGCCTGGTGTTCTAGGCTACTCCATCCCACCCTGAGCTTTCTTGTGGTTTTTAAGTTTCATGCTGTTTCATTAAATAGGTGTCCCACAGTTAATCCAACCAGTCCCTGCTGTTTGTGTGGGCAGTTCTCAAGGCATGGTCCCTGGCTAGCATCAGCATCTTGGGAACACTTGCTGGAATTGCAGCTTCTGGGGTGGAGCCTAGCCATCTGCATCTTCGGTCCCTCGGGGGATTGTTTGAGAAGCTCAGTCCCAGTTGAGACTGCTCGGTGAAGCTAAAGGTGCTGGTGGTCAGGGCTCACCCCGGAGCAATGCAGTGTGGCAGAGCAGCATAGTTGTGGAGCTACATGCCTCCCAGATCAAGCTCGCCTTTCAAATAGCCTCCTGATAGTGTTTTTTGTTTTTGTTTTTAAATTTTGGAGACAGGGTTTCTCTGTGGTTTTGGAGCCTGTCCTGGAACTAGCTCTTGTAGACCAGGCTGGCCTTGAACTCATAGAGACCCGCCTGCCTCTGCCTGCTGGGATTAAAGGTGTGCGCCACCAACGCCCTGCTCCTGATAGTGTTTTATCATCTTTCCTCTTTTTATCAGACGGCTAAAAGTGGCAAACCAGAGGTGGGGAGATGGTTCAGAAACTGAGCACACGGTGTAACCATGAGGACTGGGGTTGGATCCCAGCATGCATCTAATTGTGTGCTCTGTCTATATCAGTAACCTATGTCCATATCCCAGCTCCAAGGGGAGCAGAGGCAGGAAAGTTGTCGGGGCTCCAGTCTAGTGGAGGAAATGCCAGCCCTGGGTTCAGAGAGAGAGAGACCCTGTCTCAAAGGAATAAATGGAGAGTGAGAGCAGGACATTCATTGCCCCTTTCTAGCTTCCATGTATGTGCATGCATATACCCACGCACATACATGTACATACATTCATACACACATGTACACATGCACAATTTTTAAAGAGAGGATCACGCTCAGGGATGGGTTTGATGTCCCAAGGATCACACCCAGCGATGGACATATCTTGTGTTGAAAGAAGTGTGATCATAGCAGTTGATCTCTGGGCCATAGGATGCTGAGCCCATACCAGCACCTGGGGTGTATGAGATCTACATAATTAGGCTATCCTCCCCCCCTTTTTATTGCTAATGTTGTTAAACTGATGCTGTGATTCCCAAAGCAGGGCTGCCTGGCTCCCTCCTCTCTGAGGCATGCTGATCGAGCCTCCTGAGCTGACCCTGTTACTGACCATGGTGCAGATCAGGAGGGCCATTTGACAGGAAACTGCTGTCAACCCCATCCATGACTGGCCCCTGAATATAAAGCTGATTGGGTTCCCATATCCTCCTGAGCCTGTGGCTAGCTTGGATGTCTCTGTGGACCACCATCCTTGCCCGGTGCAGGTGCTTACCAAGGAAGGTACTGAGCTGACTTTCCCTATCTCTTCCCTCCCTCAACCCTAGTCATACTGTTCAAGTCCTGTCAAGCAGGGTGCCCTTGACGAGAAACAGCCGAGGCTTCCATAGTGTAGGAGGAAGGATGTGAGCTAGCCTGGTCCCGAGAGGCAGACAAATGCCACTTCGCTTCTGAGCCATGTGCAGTGTGGCTGCTGCTAAGAAGGGAAAGCGGAACTGGGTAGAGGCTCTGCTGACGTGTGCTAATGTGTTGGGGCAATGAGTTTGGCAGGGTTGGCTGGAGCTGGTTCCCCGCAGGACACCAGGGAGCTGCTTGTGACTGCCTTCTTGCCTCCCACAGCCTCTGGGACCCATGGGAGGCCTGACTGGCACATAGTGTACCGTTTAGTGAGGCTGGTCAGTGCCTTCCCTATTCAGGACCTTCCTCAGTTAGTGGTTGAGGACAGCACAGCTCAGAGATGGCAATCGGTTCACCTGGGGTGAGTCAGGCAAAGAATCTGACCCCCAGATCACGTTATTTCTGGTCTTCAGCTGTTCAGGCACCTCCCCTGCAGTGTTCCAAGCTCTTGCCCATCCATCCTTTGGCAAGGCTTTGGGCACCAGAACCTTCTGAGGCAGCCTGTGCAGTGGCCTGTGGGGAATGGGTCTGGAAAAGCCAGCCTGAGCCCTGGGCAGGCAGGTCAGGACATGCAACTTCAGACCTTGGCAGTATCTGGGTTGCAATTGGAGGTGACATTAGGATGGGGGGTGGAGATGGGACTGAGTGTGGTTCCCACTCACCCTGTATCCGGGGTCAGCAGGCACTGTCCCCTCAGCTGCTATTCCTGCACAAGGTACAGGCATTTACCTGGCTGCTTTCTAAGGCTGACTCAGCACAGTATCCTCATGCTTGGCTCAAAATTGCTGCCCTGCAGAGAGGGCTGTGGCAGGGTGGGGCAGTGTGATAGCATAGAGTCAAGGGCCTGCTCCAGCAGGTCCTAATGACTCTAAATAACCATGTTAGAAGCAGGGCCTTGAACTTAATAAACACACGGTGCGTCTCATGCAGCCACGACCATCGGGAGCTCGTAATTACCCGAGATCGCCGCACAGGCTACACTAATGCAGGCAGGGATGTGACCACATGTCTTTATTGCAGACTCAGGGACCCAGGCTTGAACTTTTTTATTTAAATCCTAGCAGGTTGTGGCTGCCTTGGTTGGCCACAGCATGTGGACTCAGAGTCACTGTCATTTTCTCTGCAGTTAAGTACACGTGTGTTTTGACACGTGTGTAGCCCCATCCTTGGGGAGGACTGAGGTGCTGCATGTAGGAGAACTTGGCGGTGGGGTGATAGGTCCAGAGGAGTCACCCCGAAGCTGGCTGTCTGGGTGGGCCATGGGCAAATCATGTCACTGCTTTGAGCCTTACTTTCCTCCAGGAAAGTGTTTTAGGCTTGTGATAAGAGGGTTAATGCATGCACAAAATGTAGCTTGTATTTGTTACCTTGCTAACATCCAGGAAATGGCTGGCCCCACCCTTCCATCCCTTGGTGGATGATTAGGTATGGGATGGACACTTGGCTCATTTGTCCGTCTTTATTTTAAAGGCATTTATTTTTATGAGTGTCTGTAGTGTATGTGTGTGCACCATGTGTGTGTCTGGTGCCCACGGAGGCCAGAAGAGGATGTCCAATCTGCTGAATGAGTTCAGATGGTTGTGAGCTGGGAACTAAACCTGGGTCCTCTGTAAGAGCATCCAACCCTCTTAACCAGTGAGCCATCATCTCTCTGCTGCCCCTTGTGAATGACTTTAGCTGGGTAGGCCAGCAGGCTGGCACCTCACAGACAGTGTGTCAGCCTCAGCCAGGGTAAAGAGGGCCAGTGAGGTCTCCCAGTCCCCCAGGTACTAAAGCGGCCAAGCATTTTGTCCTTTCTCCTCTGGCCACATCTTTCTCCCCTTTCATTGTTTGAGACCCTAGCCAGTGTTTCTCAGACTCAGACCTTTGAGGTGGTATCTTTAGTTCCAATATCCTGAGTGTCCAAGCTTGACATTATGACACGACATTATAAAGTTTACACACAAGAACACAGTTGTGTTACACACAAATCACACAGAGGACCTCATGTTACTCTAAATAAATTAAGTAAGTTTTTGTGTTAGGCTTTATAGTTATCTCAGTGCACATGCAGGTGTGAGCTGGACACACACTAGATAGACCAGTCAGTACAGGACAGCTGTGGGACTGTGTCTTTTGTTTTGTGTGTGCATGAGTGGGGGGGTGCTGAGGCCAGCATGTGGAGGTCAGAGGACAACTTGCTGGAATTGGTTCTCTCCTTCCACCTGTGGATCCCCAGGATCAAACTCACATTGTCAGTCTTAAAGACAGGCCCCTTTGCCTGCTGAGTCATTCCCCAGCCCAGGAGAGCAACGTTTGTGTGTCCTAGAAGGTATGACCAGCCTTGTGGGCATTTCATGGGCAGCTGCAGACCCCTGCTTGGTTCAGTGACCTGTTCTCACCGTCTTGGACCTCCTCCTGATAATTCTTTTACTTGAACTCGTGTGAGTGAGGCGGTTCTTTCTGCCCTGTTCCCAGACATGTTTGCCGGGTCCCATGAACGCAGGATTCAGCCAGTGTGGGGGGATTGGAGCAGAGTGCTAGGTAAAACACCGCAGCTGCAGCCTGGACACATAGCACTTGACCCAGAATTTGTTTTGGATGCAGAAAGAGCAGATTTCCAGTCACCTCTGGGAAATCTTGCTGACCCAGCAGGCCTGTCTCCTCCCTCATATTCCTCCCCACCATTAGCCAACAACTTACTCTGAAAGTGAGAGTGGAGGAGGAAGAGGAAGGACAGGGCTGCCTTGAGGGCCTTTCCTCACTAAGAACTCCCTTCCTGTGGCTCTTCAGGGAATGTGTTTACAGGCCAACATGAAGAACAGAATGGTGGAGTGAGGTTGACACAGGCTTTTCTTCTTCTGTCTGGTCAAAATGCATGAGTAAATACATCTTGGAAAATGGTAAAACCATACTATTTTAAAATCAAATTTTCTTTTTCTTTTTTTTTTTTTTTTGGTTTTTCGAGACAGGGTTTCTCTGTATTGTTTTGGAGACTGTCCTGAAACTCGCTCGGTAGACCAGGCTGGCCTCGAATTCACAGAGATCCGCCTGCCTCTGCCTCCCGAGTGCTGGGATTAAAGGCGTGCGACACCAACACCCAGCAAAATCAAATTTTCTTAAGATGATGTTACATGACAAAACGAAAAGTGCCTTGAGTGGTATTTTTTTTTCAGTTGTTCTTGTTGGGGTGTGTGTGGTTTGGAATTCACTATTATATGCCTCAATCTGGCCCACAGATTGAGAACAAGACCCAGGCTGATCTTGTTCACACAGGCTCTTGCTGGCTCCTGGATCTGCTCACAGACAAATGAGCACTTTGCTTGCTCTGAAGAACTATCCCAGGGTGACGGCATTATCACAGTTGAGGACTTTCTGAGGTTCACACGTGCCCTTGGGGGAGGCATTTTGGGGGTACTGTACATTCGCTTTCAGGAGCTTTTGCACAGCCTAGTGTGGAAGCCAGGACAGCAGGAAACTGAGAGAGAGCTCTGGTTTGAGTCCCAGCTCCAGCTTGGCCTCCCTGGGTGGGTCACTTCATCAAGCCAGGCCTGCTGTTGTTGTGACCGTTAGGAGTGTGGGCCACATAGAGGCTGAGTTCTTACATCAGATTGGCCCCTTCTCTTCACTAGTTGCTTATTCTAGAGCAAGTCCCCATCTATAAACTGAAGACAGTAGTGACTACCACCTAGTGTGGCCACAAGGATGAAGCAGGGAAAGGCACCAACACCAGGTCTGCACCATGGTATTACTTAAGCGTGCACAGTGGTCATGGAGATGAAGATTGGGAGGAAGGAGGTGGGATTGCTGGAGACACAGATCGCTCTGGCGTCCACTGAGAGTCCCAGCTTCAATTTCAGAGACTGTCCTAGGGGGATACTGCCTTAGCTCCCTGAGGAACTCTTCAAATTGTTCCTTAGCTATAGCAGTTGGGATTTGGAGATCTAGATCCTCATTCTCTCAGCCTCTGTCCCTGCCAGTCACGTGCCCTTCAACTGTCCCTTCCTCGCTAAAACCTCCGCTTCTGTATCTGTGATATGGAGTAAGGATGGGGTAGGCCTGCTTTATGGGATGAGATTTAGCTGAGATGACATGTAGGCATCTGCACATGTGAAAGCCTGTAGGGGTAGTGGGATGGGGAAGAGTGATGAATAAGAATGAAGTCTAGGGGCTGGAGAGATGGCTTAGTTGGTAAAGTACTTGCTGTACAAGCAAGAGATCCAGAGTTCGGTCCCTAGAACTCATGTAAAAAGGCAGGTGTGGCTGTACACACTTGAAATTCTGGCACTGGAGAGGTGGAGACAGGCAGATCCCTGGGACTTACAGGTGAGCCAGCTTAGCCAAATTGATCTAGCTCCAGGCCAGTGAAAGAGCCTGTCTTAGAAAACAGAAGGATAGCTCCTGGGGAACCACACCTGGTATTAACCTGTGGCATCAACATGCATGCACACGCATGTGTACACACACACACCAAAACATGAATGCATGCAACATTCAAAAGTAATTTTAAAAAGTATGTATGAAAATGCCACAATAAAGCTAATTAATTAAAAAAATACCCTGAATGCCAATGCTGGGAACTATGATAAATCTTCAGTGTTTCAAATTATTTGTAGCATGTGTAGCGTGAGGAGAGGACTAGACCCCCCGCCATCCAGCTTCCCCTGACCAGGTTAGGAAGGAAGGAAGAGATAGAAAGCTGATGGGGTTTGGCCTTGTCCCCTGACTGGAGCCACAATGGCAGGTTTTGGGGCCTCAGGAAGGGAACAGCCCTGTGGTTGCATGGCCAGCGTCAGCTGTGGGAAGGGAGAGGCCAGAGTGAGTAGCGGGGGGTTTCTTCCTGCTGGCCTCCCAAGCAGGCCCCTTTCTGCCTGGCTCAGGTCTGGCAGCCCAGAAGCAGACCACAGAGTACATTTGAGGCCTCAGTCTCTCATTTCGAGGGTGGGGCAGCGTTTTTCTCCTGCCACAGTGAGCTAATTAAAGAAAACAAGCTTGGGGAGTTGGGAGAACTGACCACAGAATGTTGGGGAGGGTGGCTGTGGCAGTGAGAGGCCACTGTAACCCCCAGAAGCAAGGTGGAAGTGGGCACTGAGGCACCCATGTGTACCCAGTGAGAGAAAGGGAGGGGAGAGGGGTCTGTGGGGTACAGCGTGGGATAGAGGTGGGCTTGCCACTGAGGACCAGCATAGAAGGGAGCGTAGGCTCTGAAGATAGTGTCTTGAAATATGTACAGTTGTCGACTTTGCACCAAATTGTAGATGGGACTTTATGTCCTTTGGGGCAGCTGTGTAACACTGCATGTCCTTTCCATTCTCACTCTAGCCTGGAGAGAGTAGGTACGACTTCTGAATTCCTCAGAGTAAACTGGGACCACAAGTCACTTACTGTTGGTTCAAAGTCACGGGACTGGAAAGCAGGGTTGAGGACTTGGGGCATGGGTTGCTGCTAGGTTAGGCACATTCATTGCAGGGAAGGGAAATCCACCCTCATTTTCTAATGTTTATCCCCATCTCAATTGCCCAGGATGAGCTCCTGGCTCACACAGCTGCATAAGCCACCGAAACACAGACTGTGAAAGGCAATTGTTCTAGGAGGTCCAGGAAACCCATTCAAAACAAAACAAAAAAAATCCTGTTGCCAGTCCTTTTGAAAAGTGAAGAATCAGAGTACCCCCTCCCCATAGTTTTTTATTTTGGTAAATTTCATGTGTAGTGATGGCTGGCAGAGCAGTCCTGCTGGTCTATGTATGATTGTATGTGTGAGTACTGTTACAGTGCCGCCTTCCTCCTCAAGCACAGTGGCGAGGGCTGGGGGGAGGGGAAGGCATGCAGGAGGGTTTCCATTCACCTGCATGGAAGTTAGAACTTGAAAAGGACCCCAGGCTGGTGACTCCCAGTGAGATGTGATTGCAAGTGGGATATGCCCAGAGATGTAATAGCGCTGTTAGACCAAGCCAATGAGCACCCCCATTTTGTACCTTATACGGGATACCTTCTTTGATTTTTTTTTTTTTAAATTGGTTTTTTGAGACAGGGTTTCTCTATTGCTTTGGAGGTTGTCCTGGAACTCGCTCTGTAGACCAGGCTGGCCTTGGCCTTCTTTGATTTTTACTAGTAATTAATAGTTCGGAAGTTTGTAGGTGATCTACCTACTGACTCAAAAGGTTATTTGGAGTCTGGGAATGTGACTTAGTCAGTAGATTGCTTGCCCAACATGTGTAAAACCCTGGGCTCCATCACCAGTACCACATAAACCAGGCATATTTGTCATCCCAGCACTTGGGAGATAGAGGCTGGGGTATCAGAAGTTCAAGATTATCTCCAGCTACATGAGTTTGAGGCCATCCGTGGCTACATGAGACTCTATCTCAAATAAAACAAAATACAAAACAAAAACCAACCCAAACACATTCCATGAAATATTTTCAGTTAAGAAGCAAGGAATATGTGCTACATTATGGTGTCCCTTGAAAATGTGCTGAGTAAGAAGCCAGACTTGGTGTGCCAGGTGGTGGTGGCACACGCCTTTGGTCACAGCACTTGGGAGGCAGAGGCAGGCAGATTTCTGTGAGTTCGAGACCAGCCTGGTCTACAAGAGCTAGTTTCAGGACAGCCTCCAAAGCCACAGAGAAACCCTGCCTTGAAACCCCCCCCCCCCCCAAAAAAAAGCAGCAGCCAGACTCCTCAAAGCCATTATTAAGTGATCCTATGTATACAAGTTGTACAGGATTGTCAGCTGTAGGAATGTTACAGGGCATGAGGTGGAGGCGTGTGGAGTGACTCCCCTGGGGACAGGGGTGTAGTGGATTCTGAAACTGATAGTTGATATTGTTTACAATGTTGTAAATGAACTGACCACCACTTAAATAGTATATGTTAAAGTTTAGAAGCTGGGTGGTGGTGCACGCTTTTTTATCCCAGCACTTGGTAGGCAGAGACAGGCAGATCTCTGCGTTCCAGGACAGCCAGAGCCGTTACACAGAGAAACCCTTTTGTCACCCTCCCCCACCAAAGTTCCAGAACTTCAGCTACTTATGTTGTCTATCATCTCTACCCAAACCAAGCACGTTCCTCTCCTGGGACCCTGCTGATGCCTTCATTATTGATAGGTGTGCTGCTAAAGGAAGAAAGGGCTATCGGTGTGCACCGAGGAGCACGGGCCTGCCCTGTTCAGGCCTACCTTCACGAGGAACCAGAGATCAGGGAGGGCTGGTGACTTGCCCAAGACCTCAGAGCAGGGTTCTGGAGTAGATCTTCCGATTCTAGCTTCAGTCTGCACTGGGAATGTCACAGTGGGCAAAGTGGAGTTTTCGGTTTTACATTGCTGAGTACATTTGTTGTAATTCTTCCTAGGGTGTTGGGGATACTGCCCTTGCCAGTGGAGAATGCTTTGGCTTAGCTCTGGAGATCTTGGCCTGTATGGTCTAGAGTAGTTATAGCCGCACTGCTCAGTTTGGGTATTGAGCAAAAGGAACTGATTGTGTGTGAATGTGTACATAGGGCTGTGATGGGACATCTCTATGGCATGTTGTTGCTGCTTTTCCATTTGTGTGTGTGTGTGTGTGTGTGTGTGTGTGTGTGTGTGTGTGTGTGTGTGTGTGTGTGTGTGTGTGTGTGTGTGTGTGTGTGTGAAGGTATATGTAGAGGCCAGAGATCATCCACTGATTTTGCGTTCAGTTAGTTTCCACTATGTTTTTTTGAGATACCAGGTGAGCTCCAGGGAGCTTGTTGCCGCCTCTTCTTCAGTACTAGGATTATGAGTGCTCGCTGTCACACCCAGTTTTTTCCATGGGTCCCGGGGAGTTGAATTCGGGTCCTCGTGTTTGTGCTGTAAGCGCTTGACCCACTGAACCATTCCCTCAGCCCTGCTCATTTCTTTTTGACTGTGAACATTTGACATGACAGGAAACAAGTTTTTCTAGGACCCAGTTTCTACTCACTTCTTTGAGACCTTTGTGACCCCAGTGCAAGGTGGATGATAGTAACATGTGTTACGGTAGCACATGTTTATAGTAACACGCATGGGGGTCAGTGAGCTCTGTAAATGCTGTTGCATCAGAAGACAGCTTTAAACTGAACCAGCCCTCTCAGGAGTGGCTCTAACGTGCTGTCCTGGGTGGTGACAGTGATCATAGTTATGATGGTGCCATCGGAAGAGGCTGAGCTGGCATTGAACTAAATGTATATTTAATCTTTAGAAGGAGCAATAGAAGGTTCCAGAATCTTGGGAATTTCATTATACTGGGAAATTAGACTGAAGTAAGCTCCAGGGATAAGGAGTGACAAGCCCTTAGTCTTTGTAGTCCTGGGACTTTTGGGGAGTGACCTGTCATGTTCAAGCCTAGCTGTCTTACTCTAAGGGTGAACAGTACGCCAGTTGTCATATCTCCTGGAGCTGGCGTGAGGTGGTGGCCTTGAAAGACTTTCTTACCTGTGTGGGCACTTGTGGGATAGTGAGATTGTGACAAGTATCGAGTGCCTTGCTTTATGTCTGTGTTCTCAGGGGAAACTAGACTCAGGTGCTTGGGATCTGTTCTGCCATCGAGTCTGCAGGGTCTGAAGCACTACCCTGTTGAATGTAGTACTTGTAGAACTCCCCCCTTTTCCAGACTTCCAGATTAATTATATTCTCCCACCTGCTTAGCTATATCAGATGAGCTTGAGATGAGGTACACTCAGGGTGGTGTGGCAAGAGACTCGATGGCATTCTCATTGGTCATCTGGGAGGTGATTGTATTGCAAGTGAGTGGCATTGACCTTCGGATCCTCTAGCCCTGCTGTGCTAAACAGATCGTGTGTGCATGTGTGTGTGCGTGTGTATGGGCGCATGCGTGTGTGTGCATGCATGTGTATGGGCGTGCGTGCGTGTGTGTGCGTGCGTGTGTGCGCGTGTGTTGGAGACATGCACTGGAGGTCGTGTCACAAAGTACTAGGAGAGTAGAGTGAGTCAGAAGGAACCACCGTTTGTTTTCCTTTTTGAAATGTGTTGTTCACACACTCAGTCACCACACCCTTGCTCAGAAATGTGTGAAAACCACTTATAATATGCAAACGACGGCTCTCTTTAAAGTGAGCTGGCCCAGTCATCCTCTCTACACAGTGGGCTGTTTGGGAACATTCAGGTCCTTCCTCAGCTGCAGGGGTTTGGGGGTCTGCCTGGGGTGTGCTGGTCAGGACTAGTGAGGACCAGCGGGTTTGACTGGAGGTGGGTGGAGAGTGAGCCCTGGAGATTGTGTTAAATTAAGCAAGTGAGATTCTGGGTTTCCCCGTGGCCTTGGTTGGTCCAGAGCAGGGCCAGACAGAAGTACACTGGGAAGTCTGGACTCATCCTGCTGCTGTGGGGATGTGGTCCCCTAGCCCGGTGTTAGAAGCTCTCCACAGGTTAGCCCCATCCAGATAGGACTTCTCCTTCCAGGACTCACCCTGGCCCCTGCCTGGGCATGTTCTATATACCTGCTGCCACACTCATTGCCCCTCATGCTCCCCAGGGTGCATCCCGACCCTGTCTGCACCCTTCTTTCTGTCTTTTCGTTCCCAGAATGGTTCCATCTCCTTTGCCTCGGTTACCCCAGCTCTCTCCGACCACCTTTCCTTTCTCAGAATGTCTGCTGAGTCACTTCCTGCCTGGGGCACAGAGCTCAGTAAATATTTTTGAATGTATTAATTTGGCCCTTCTCCATGAAGGTAACTTGCCCGTGTGTCATGCATCCGCTCAGTTCTGACTGCTGGCCTCCTCTGCTCGGGGAGCCCGGCTTGCCGCCCCGTCCCCCAGTGAAGTCCAGGTTGCTGTGAGAAGGAGAGGGATGGGCATGGGAGACAGTCTGTGGAAACAGCAGAGCCCTGTGTGTAGATGTGAGTTAAGGGTTGTTGTGTTCTGTCTGTCTGTACCTGTGACCTGACCTGGGGTTGATAATGGTCATGGCTTAGGGTACCCAGAACAAGTGGGGAACTAGGGGGGCTACTGGCCCAGGAATAGGAGCTTGGAACTCCATTCACTGTTGGGGGCTTCCATCTTACCAGCTCACCTGGCCCCCTCACCTGGGATGCTGGTGGCTTTGACCCTGTCTGCGAGTGGAGGCCTGGTGTGTACTCCTCACTCCTGTGTGGTTTTCCTCAGCATATATATCCCACATCACCAGGCCTGAGCTGAGCTAACAGTGAGGACATCTGCCACCTGCTGATCCCTCTGGGGGAGCTGTGGCACTGAATCTCATGTGAGGGGCCATAGTGTAACCCTTCCTTTGTCTGGCTTGTAACTGGACCTCAGAAAACACTCAGTGTGGATTGATCAGTGAAGCCATGTGCCTTGTTTAAGGGTGTTGACATTCAGGCCATTGGAGGTGGCTGTACAGAAGGGAGACAACCTGGAGGAAGGAAGGGGGCCAGGGCTGAGCTGTGTGTAACAGGCCCTGCTTTTCAAAGAGCCTGGCCTGCTGGGTTTGTTGTGGCAATGTTCAAAGGCAGGAAAGCAGATAAGATCCAACTTCAGACTGCACACCCCCACCCTCCCCCGCTTCTAACAGCCCATAGTGTCACCCAAGGCAGGCAGGCAGGCAGGGCAGGCGTGGGTATTTTTCAGCTTTCGCAAGCTCGATGTACAGTGCGTGGTACTTCCTTGTTCTAGGAGTTTGGTGAATGAATGAGTTCATGCTTTCCCATGCTCATGGCAGTGGGTAGGTGCCAGTGCTTATGTTGAGTGCCAGTACCCTTGGGGAGATGAGGCACGCTAACCAAAATGCCTCACCAGAGAAGAAGAGAGACTTCTAGAAAGAAAGGGTACTGTTGGGTGAGGTGGGGCATTCCAGCACTTGAGAAACCAAGACAGGAGGATCATGAATTCCAGGTCAGAGTGAGACCCTTGTCTCAAACCAAATCAAGCATGGTGGTTCATGACTAATACCAGCACCTGGGAGACTGAGGCAGGAGGATTGCTTTGAGTTCACAGTTCAAATCTAGCTTGAGGTATATAGTCTTGACAATCTACCAATGGGACAAACAAAGGATTGTCTTTTGATGTGTCTTCCATGGGTCAAGCTGAGCTTCATGCCAGTTCAGAAACATATGAGCCTCTTACCCTCTGTTTCTTCAGGGACACATCTACATTCTGCATACACTATAAGCATCCATGTGCACTTTGGGCAGTCTCCTCCTGCCAGCCAGTTTCCCATTAATTTCGTCTGTTGTGGCAGGTGGCAGAGGGCAGATGACTTTGGCAAGGGATTTGGCACAAGTGGCCAGGTTTATACTGGATCGCTGTACTCGCGTTATCTTGTTTCCTTGATGGTCATTGTCACATCAGAAACTACTTCCTCTGTGGGCTTCACCCACCCTCTTCTCTTCTCAGAGACCAGATGAGCTTGTAGCCCATATCATGTGCGTGAACCTGTTTCTGTCAGAGCTGGGATTACTGAGCACTTCTGGGAGGACCTCCTAGGTTCTCAGGAACCTTTCGGCTATGTCGTCCTCCCATATTAGACACGATTCCTGCTTTCCAGGGGCAGGAAGGAGAGACAGGTGGCCTACATCTGACCTTGCTTCAGGGGGCTGCTGCCCCAGGGCTTCAGTGGGACAGCTGTGGTGTCACCCACCTGATCAGGGGCATTGTCCATCATGGGCCTCTGCCAACTTGGACCTCATGGACAGACTGCAAAGGAAGAGCCCTGACCTGGATTTTTGCCTCCATTTTGCTGTGTAATATTGAGCAAGACACCTGATTTCTCCGAGTCTCTGTTGCTTAGAAAAGAAGGAGGTTGACCAAGGGACTCTCAGCCATTGTTGTCATCAGCACTGAGTGAGCTGTCTCTGTCCTGTGGGGGACTTCAGGTGGAGGGAGGGCTATGAAGGTTATGGCATCCCCCTGCATATGGCCTGTGGACAAGCAAGTCTGGGATGCTGAGAAGTGGCTGGGATGGGGGTAAGAGAATCTCTTGGGTAGCCAATGGGATTGCTGCCTTTATCACAGCCATAAGTTTTCTCAAGGAGCTCATTCCTTTCCTTCAGGACTTACTAAAGCTTGTGGTTGCAGACCTGAAGGATTGTTTATTGTCTGTCTTCCTTTTGGGAGCAGTCACTATTTGCAGGCACAATCATAAGTGTAGGATGCTTCCCTTGCTGTAACAGCTCTGCACCAAAATCCCCTGGGTTCCTTTCCTCTGTGTCCCCTCCTCCCCAGTCCCCACTGAACAGACACTAAGCCCGCCTCTTTCTGGCTTCCTTCCCCTGGCATCAAAACTTTATCAGTCCCCATCTCAGTCTTTTGCAAGGTGACACTTCATCTCATTACCCAATTCACACTCCGGTGTTAATGGTGCTAATGACATAGTGTTTATTACCCCAGGGGATGCATAATGATGTATCAGAACAGATCATTCCCTTGGGCTTTTGTAACCCTCCAGGAGTTTCTCTGTGAATCTAGTCAGTCTAGCTTCCTTGCTCGGTTTCTGTAAGCCTTAGTCACCTCCTCCCCTTTGCCCAGCACCCAGCGCAGTGCCTGATGTGTTTACCACATGGATTTAAGAGGCACAGGTATGGTGACTCACATCTCATCAAGCTCTCTCTGAGTAGCCAGATGACCTTTGAGACAGATGACAAAGGATGGGAAAGGTAGGCACAGTGGCCCTGATGGGCCAGGAGACGGGCGTGTCATCTGGGTGGAGGGTGCTAGCTTTTTAGACTCTAGAGTCAGAGGCATCCTGGCATACCAACATGGTCTATGTACTCTGTCCTCTTGCTGAAGATGACATGGAGAACCTCTGGTTTTGCTGAAGATGAAATAGAGAGCCTCTGGTTTCCCAGGTGACAGGAAAGGGGCATGGTGTCACCTGCACACTTGCTTTTCCTGAAGGCCTCAGGGCATTGGGCCTTAGTGCCCTGTTGGCTTGCCCCCCCCTCCCCCAGCACTGCCAAGGGCCTGTCAGTGCCCAGTTCACACCACTGCCTTACGGCTGTCTTTCCTATATGAAAAAGCCTTCTATGCCTCTTCACCCTTCACCCCAATTGTTTCTGAGACAGGATTTCACACAGCTCAGGCTGACCTTGAACTGAATAGAAAGTCCAGTTTAACTTTGAATTTCTGATCCTCCCGCCTCCACCTCTCAAGGGCTGGGGATATGGGTGTGTACCGCTTGGCTCGGTTTATGTAATGCTGGGAATCAAACCCAGGAGTTTGTGCATGGCAAGCATGGGGTACATCCATCTCTTGGGGGTGATCTTTGTAAAGGAACTGTTCAGCCCTTCCCTGCCCAGACCCTATCCCTTGGCTTCTGGTCCTGCACCTGAGTTGTACCCTGGTGTCTGCACAGTATCTGCATCAACTGTCACTTTACCTGACCCTTGGTGGCTCTGATGAGCGGCTCTCCACCCAGACTCAATTCCAGATTTGCTGCAAATTTGAGGGGTGAATGATTTCAAGGACGGCCACCACCTTGTGAGTCTGTAAAAATTGTTGAAGCTCCAAATAGCCACGGTGTCCAAAGAGGACAAGAATGCTTCTCTGTGAGTGCTGAACCCGGCTCCCCCAACACCTGTTCCAACCTGCTCTCACCTCTGCTTTGTGAGAGCAGCCTGGAATACCACCAGGTACTCAACTAGCTGCTTCCAAAATGTCCCTCCTTGGTCTCCAGCAGGGGACCTTATGTCTCCCACTTTGCTGTCCCTGTGTCCCCTCAGTCCACCAGCATGCCTGGGTCTTGGCATGTACCACAGTGAATCAAAATGTGTGTGGTCTTTTTTCTTAGTCCCAGACAGGAAGTCCCTCACGGGCTGGGCTTGGTAGGCTGACCTCTGTGTGGGAGACCGGCCCAGGTCAGCCATCCTGTCTCTAATCTAGATCCCAGGGAGGTCCCTGCCCTCATGCAAGCTCTGTTTCTCATATGGCTCTGCTTCCAAAACCCAGTGTTTGAGCTCTCGTGTCCTGCTTTGTGGTTGGTGACCTCATAGGGTGACAGAGATAGGCTTCAGTTGGGGAAGGAAAACTGGAATTGTGGAGATGCAAGTGGCCCTGAGGTTGAGAAAAACCCATGTTAAGGGGGAAAAAAAACCCTTAATACCACATAGATCAAGGCACTCTCTTCCGAATGCTCACACATACACACTTGGCAGCAAGCTCCAGTGGGCCCTAGTGCCTGTCTCCCTAGTGCTGAGTTTAAAGGCTCAAGTTACTACACCTGGCCTTTTATGTGGTTGCTGGGGATTGAACTCAGGGCCTCATGATTGTATGGCAGGCACTTTACCAGTGGGACTGTCTCCCTAGCCCACCGCAGTGCTTTGGAAACTGTCTTTTCAGTTCTGTGAGTTAATTGGGTCCCTGTCCTAAGCATAGGGACTGATTTCTTGTTCACCTTCAAGGCGCCTGCTCAAGAACAATGGCTGGGAAACTGTTTGTTGAAGGAAAGGCGGGTGCATGGCATTTGGGAGTCTTGACTACTTGGCTGTTAGAACTTTCCCGAGCCCTTTTTACGGGTAAGACATGATTTCCATTGTGAATTCTTTGCACGTGGGACTGATTTTCCTGTTGGAGGCTTGCCTGGAGGGCAAAACGTTTTGTGGTAGCAGTTTTGAAAAATGGAGTCATTTTATTTCGGTGGAAGCTGGGTGACCTAGGGCAAGTGTCTGAGACCCCTGCCCCTTTTCTGTAAAGTGGGTGGGGGCAGGGTCAGCTCCGCTGACTTCTGGTAGCCTTGGGCTCTTGTGTCCATGAAGTCTCCTCCTCTCTGTCTTGGGACTCTGACCTCTGGTTGGGGGGGGGGGGCATAGTGCTAGCACTGCCTTTATATCAGTGATGAGTGATGATGTGAGGCTCAGAAATGAAGCCAGGAGCCACAGGATAATTAAAACACATACACAAAGAAGGACAGGGAAGAGGAGGAAAGAAAAAAAATGCTTCATGGACAGGATGAGTAAAAGCCAGTGGACTGAGAAAACCCAGCTCTGAACTTCGCATGACCCTGCGTGCTGCCTGCAGTTGCGACATCAGATGCCCCTTGAGTACTCTCAGCCGCCCAGTGATGTCAGCAGGCCACGGCCCCACAGGAAGCAGGGCTGCCATCAGCATGGCTCAACACAGCCGGCTCCTCCTCCACACTTGAAACCACAGTTCTGGCAGGGCAGCCAGAGGGGGACCCATCTCAACCTCTTGGAAAACAAGCTCTCGCTCATCCGCTCATCCCTTAGTGGTGTTCATGCAGGCCCCCCAGACAACGTCCTCTCACCGGCTTCCCTGTCTGGAACCAACAGACTTCTTCAGAAGCACGGGCACCATGTGCTTATGCTTTTCTGAGTCCAGGTCTTGCTATACAGCCCAGGCTGGCCTCACACTCACGGTCCTTATGTCACAGCTTCCTTGGAGCTGGGATTATAGGTGTGGACCTGAGTTTGGCTACCTGGGACCCACACACACAGTCAGATGCAGTGCTCACATAGAACCACAGTGAGATTAGAGGTGGAGACAGACAGAACAGTCCCTGCAAACTCACAGGCGTCATCGCCTGGCATAGGCCTCAACAAACAGCAAAAGACCATGCCAGACAAGGCAGAAAGGTGAGAAGCTATCCTTCAGGTTGCCCTCTGACCTCCGCACGGTTGTGCTAATGAGTCTGTACAGCCACCGGCACAGATGATTTTAGAGCATTTTCATCACCACAGAAAGACACCCCCCCACCTCAGAAGTCACCCTCACCCCTGTCCTTGGCTTTGGCCACCTCATCTATGGCTTTGCCTTTGCAGGATGGCGTGTAGTGTATACAGATGGACTTCAACACGTGCTCTTTCTGACTTTTTTATTTGATTATCTTGCTGCAGCACGTCTCAGCAGCGCTCCAATCCTTTTATATGCCCAGGTAGTACTCCAGGGCAGAGTATACCACCTTTGATTTGTCCAGTCTTTACATGATGAGCAGTCTGTTGGGTTTTGTTTTTATGAATAAGTCTGTAATGGCTATGTGTCTAGCTTTTTAAAGTTTATCTTCATTTATTTGTTTGCCTTTAAATGTGTTTTCATTTGTCCTCAGAAGGTACCTAGTAGCAGATGGACTGGGTCTTTTGTTACTTAGCATTTACATTTTTGTGTTGTCAGGAATGTGCGCGCACATGCACATATATTTTAAGGTTCGTTGGTACTACAAAGCTATAGCTGTTGGAACCGGCAGGAGAGTAGATGTGGATCACTGAGGTATCTGAACCTCCAGAAATCATCTCCTGTGTTTTTTGTCAACTGACTTTTAACCAAGGGGGCTGAGATAACTGAGTAGGCGAAGAACCGTCTTCCTCAAGCACCCGGGCAACTAACTAGACATTTTTAGGAAGGAATCTGAGTTCTGACATGACTAAGATGTAAGAGCTGAATTAGAAACCTCTTGGGAAAACACGGTGAATGAATCCTTGTGACCTGTGCTTCCAAGAGCATGAGTGGAAAAGTGAAAACAATTCCATCAAAATCTGTGTGCCAGTCTACCAGGGAAGTGAAAGAGAAAATCTACAGAATGGAGGGAAAAGAGCAAAAGACATGGGGTTCTGAATACGCAGGACTCCAGCGGCTCAACAGAAGACAGGTCCACTCCAAGTGGGCAGCAGTGAGGGACTGCCCACCACCTTCAGGCGGCAGGGAAAAGCAGATAAGAACAGTGACAGGATTCAACCTCACACGCACTACTAAGCTGGCTAAAATAGGAGACAGACAACAGCACACACACACACACACACACACACACACACACACACACACACACACACACACACACCACGCACGCACGCACGTGCGCACACACACTTTGTTTTACTTTTATGTATTTGTGTGTGTCTAACATTTTATTTTATTGTTAGCCTGTGCGGTGTATTTGTATGTGTGCACATGTGTGAGAGTGCACACATGAAGGCTACAGCAAGACACTGAGTCTGTCTCTCTAAATTGGAAGCTCACTGTCTGTGCTCAGTGGCTGGCCAATCAATGAACTCCTGGAATCCACCCATCTCTGCCAGTGCTGGAGTTCCAGGTGGGCCCATGGCCATGCCTACCTCTTAGTTTTATGGGTATTCAAATTCAGACCTTCATAATTGAGCAGTTGCCGCGGGTGAGGACTTGAGTCAGGTCCCCAGAACAATGTCCAGTCAAGACTTGGAAGCACACTTCGGCCATTCCAGCATTCCTGCAGTGACATGGGAGGTGACACAAGCATCCCTGAATCCTTGTAGGGCAGCTGGTATGAGCAGTGGTCAAAAGCAAGAGACCCTGTTTCAAAGAAGGTGGAAGGTGAGAGCCACACTCGAGGCTGTCCCCTGCCTGACCTGTATACATGCACCGTGGTATGCACACACACACTCACAAAGTACACAGATATATACACACAAACACATACATGAATATACACAAAGGCTGTCCCCTGACCTGTATACATGCACCGTGGTATGCACACGCACACACTCACAAAGTACACAAATATATACACACAAACACATACATGAATATACACAAAGGCTGTCCCCTGACCTGTATACATGCACCGTGGTATGCGCGTGCCCCCCCTCACTCACAAAGTACACAAATATACAAACACATGAATATACACAAACACACAACTACAAACACACACACACACACACACACTAAACTCTTAACTACATTCTACAATTTAGATGATTGGTTACCTCTTCATCTGTTTCTACCTTCAGGTTGAGGTTAATAGAGACAGACCAGTTGGGACTAGTTGGAGGTGGAAGTGGTAACCTTGCCTTGCCTGAGCTTTCTGAGTGCCAGTGTAGGCAGTGGGCACACTGGCAGCTGGGTGTGTGGTGGCTTGCTCTGCCCAGCTGTCCCCCTTCTCTACACTGAAGGGGTCCTTATTGGAGCTCTCTGCCATGCTTTGTACTTTCCCTACCTAATGGAAAAAGCCAGTGTGTGTGAGGGAGGTTCTGGCCCAAGCCGGCCAACTTCTCAGGGATTTGGGGCTACTGCCACCTCTGGTTGTGCTTGGCACGGGCATGGCACTTGGCTGAGAGGCCACCCAGACAGGCCTCTGGGGGACAGGGAACAAGCAGCCTTTACTCACTACATCTGTCATCGTGGGTGGCCCTGTCCCCAGTAAACAGGGCTTTGCTGTTTTCTCAGTAGCATCCCCCTTTTACCCTTAGTAGATATGATGATCTTTAGCGGCCTTGCGGGGGTGGAAGGCATCATTATTTCACCATTTTCAATTGAGGAAACGGATAGAATGTGACTCTGTCATAGGGCTAGTGACATGCAGGAAAAGTTTGACATCAGCCAAGAATCTGACTTTGCCGCCTTTGGCTAGGATCCATGGACTCCTTGGTTGTCCTCTTTTTCTTTTTCTTAAACATACAAAAAAAGCAACCAAACCAAAAAACCCAGTCTCTCATGTAACCCATGCTAGCCTGGAACCTGAAATATAGCTGAGGATGACCTTGAACTCCTAATCCTCCTGCTTTTACCACCCAAATTCTAGGATGGTAGGCAGTGCACCCCCTACTCCTGGCTTGTGTGGTTCTGGGGATGGATCACAGGGCTTCGTGCCTACTAACTGAGCTACGTCCTGCGAGAAACCAGAATTCATCCTTGCTTGGGACTTGGGGGATGGGTAGGTCCAGTCTCTTCCATGTTTGAGGCCATTGACCAAAACTGCCCCCACGAGGGCCCTGACACTTTCTGCCAGCGGAGTCTCATAATAACACCACATCTGGTGACTGCCTGTTTCCCTGGAGCCTGGCCACAGCCCTGTGTAAAAGGCAGAGTGTCACTGACTCTTATCCCCACAGGGAGTCAGATGTCAAGGGCCATGCATCTAGCTGTCAGGGGTTAGAGGCTTCCCTGGGCCTCTGCTCTTGTTGCAGCCCTTCATTGAGAACATGGGTGTGAGGTATCAGCAATCGTGGGCTTCCTGGAACCCTGCTGAATGCCTGCAGGACACCTCAGCTCTGTCCTGCAGAGGCTGCAACCATAGGAGAGACACCCATTCTCCCACACAAGTCGCGTCTCGCCCACAGGTACAGGTTTCTCTGTGTCTCTCTGAGTGGTATTCTCAGAACAGAAGTCCTACAAGAAAGTCACACGGCACAAACAGAAATGTGCTGAACGAGCGAGTTGTCTGGCCTCCGTGCCCTCGGAGCACTAGGCAGACCTCTGAGTTTTCTTCTGGTTGACACACAGTCTAGCAAGGAATGAGTGTCCCTGGCCCCTGAGGGACACTTATGTCATCATCTTGAAGGATGTCCCCCCAGCCCAGGGGAGGGCCATGTGACCTTGAAAACCACAGTTCCCAGGGGGATGATGACATTTGGCTAGCCTCTGTGCTAGAGTGATGGGTGGCAGCCATCAGAGTCCCTGCTGTTCGGCCCTTGCTGTGTTTATTGACCCAGTGAACGGGGCTGGGCTCTGCTTCTGGGCTTTGCTTACAGCAGTGAGTGAGGAGGAGGTTCTTTTGGGGGTGGCATGGCAGACAGTAGGAGGGGGCACTGGGCTGGAGCGACAGGACAAGGAGTCACCAGAAAATTGGACTTTAGGACTTTGGGCATCTTTCTCTCATGTCCCCTGACTGTTTAGTTCAGCTGGTCTTTACTTTAAATTTTTATCTTTTGAGACAGGGTTTCATGTAGTCCAGGCTGACCCGAAACTTACCATGTAGCCAAGGATGGCCTTTGAACTCCTGATCCTCCTGCCTTCATCTCCTGAGTGCTGGGATTAAAAGGGCACATTATTACATTCTGTTTTATGTGTTGCTAGGGACCAGCCCAAGGCTTTGTGTACATTAAACAAGCACTACACCAATTGAGTTATACCCAGAAGGCCTTTACTGAGCCTCTCTCGGGTGTCAGAGCATCCCCAGGTACTGGGGCCTGAGCATGGCAGGAATCCACAGTGCCTGAGAGTAGCCTCCATGTCAACCAGGGTCCCATGGTTGGTGGGTTTTCCCAACAGGAGTGAAGCCACACAGACACAGCATGAATGTGTGACTCCATGCCCACGTGGGGAGCGCAAGCATCACGGGGGAGGCTACCCTAGAGTGTATGTCCACAGCTGGCCTGGCAAGGTGCTTAGAAGTGTTCCCCTTGTAGGTTAACCGTGGGCTTTTCCATCTACACTGGCTACAGTAGACCTAACAGTAAGCCCCAATGTAGTAGTTTGCTCTCTGTTGCCTGTGATGAAAAACGCTAAGCCAACCTGGAGGAAAGAGTTTATTACATCTTACAGATTGCAGGGAGGGCAAGTCAAGGCAACTGAAGCAGAGACCGTAGAGGAGCACTTTCTACAGGTCTTGTTCGGTTACCTTTCTTAGACAGCAGAGGACCATCTGCCTAGGGGTTGCACTGGACTAGATCTTCCCGCTTTAACTAGCAATTAAGGAAATGCCTTACAGAAGTGCCCCTGGGCCAGTCTCACGGAAGCAGGTCCTCAGTTGGGAGTCCCTCTTCCAGGTATACCTAGGTTGAGGTCAATAACAAAAACTTGCCACGGCCGTGTCTGCGATGTGCCATGCAGGCGCTGGGCTCCTGGAGTGGTCATGGTTCTTCAGGGTGTTATTCATAGCAGGTAATATTTGACAACCTGTGCTGTGGCGGACTCAGAATAAAGAACACCACTACTGGGGAATGTCTTCAAATCAGGCTGGTCCTAGGAGGTACAGGGTGTCGGGTGGGGGTGGGGAGGAGCATTCTATGGAGCAGCAGGAATTCTGGGTACCAGGAAATGACTTACCTTTGTTGTTGTGTTGGGTTGTCCATTAGGCAGGTAGGACATGGGCATGTGTTTAGGGATGGGGGTGGGGAGGTAGTTTCTCAGCCATCAGGAAGCCAGCTAGCTCGCTATTTAATGGTTTAATGTAGAACCTTGTGACAGGAGACATGGCATGTCACATGTGTCAGGTGGGTAAGAACGTCGTTGTTTATCTTGATAAAGCTTGTGAGCTGCCTGGAAATCCCCAGGCTCACTTCCTCCAGGAAGCCGTTCTGGACTGCACCCAGTTCTGCCTGCTTGGGTTTTCCACCTCCCAGCACTCAAATGGACATCTGTCTCCAAGCATCTCTGCCTACCCTTTGGGAACTGGCTGGGATGGTTAATAGGGTCCCAGGGGAAAGTAATAGACTATTTTGAGGGCATAGTGTTTATAGAGACTCACAAGGCAAAAGGCTCAGCTGCAGACAGAGCTGCATCTTCTGACTTCAAGCCAGGTATTCTCCCATGATGCTGGTTTCACTCAGGTGGTAATGACCCCAAGGTATTCTAACATACAACTGTGAGGGTCAGAGAGAGCTGGCTGTGAGAACCAGCAGGATCCTCCCTCTCAAAAGTTCGACTCATTCATCTAAATAGTATTTTATTTATGTATATGTGCATACCTATTTGTCTGTATATGTACCATGTGCATGCAGTGCCGGCAGAGACCAGAAGAGGGCATCAGATCCCATGGAGCTGGAGTTATACATGGTTATGAGTCATCTGATGTGAAACCAAATCTGCCCTTTGCAAGAGCAGCAAGTGCTCTTTAACTGCTGAGACATCTCTTAAGCCCATCTCCTCCATTAAAGCAAAACACAAACAACAACAAAACTCCAACCTTTTTATTGTGCTTATCTGGATATGTGAATGTGTGCAGGTGTTTGTGTAGATGTCAACCTGAGGAGGATTAGGTTCTCCTGTCCTTCTGCCATGCAGGTCCTGGGGATGGAACTGAGGCTTGATAGAAAATACTTCTAGCTACTGAGCCACTTGGCTGGCCCAACAGCAACATGCTCTAAAGCAGCACCCTGAGCCCTACACAGTGTCATCCTTTCTGCCCAGTCACCATGTCACCAGTGGGCTCTGAGCAGATGGACCAGGGAGAGAGGCTGAGAGTCTATGCCCTCATCCCCCATTCCACTAGGATGCTCTCTCCAAGCTGAGGGGGACCTTTATAAAAGTCTGGTGTTAGCATCCACACACCTGGAAATGTGCTGGGTGCTGTCTTAATGAACTGCCGGCAGGGATGAGGCTCAGTTGCAGAGTTCCTGCCTAGTACACACACAAGTCCCTGGGTCCATCTCCAGTGCCACAAAAGTTGGTCATGGTGGCACACGTCAGTAATCCCAGAACTCAGGAGGTGGAGGCAGGAAGATCAATAGTTCAATGTCATTCTTGGGTACATATGTACCTGAGTTTGAGGACAGTTCGGGAATGTGAAACCTTGTCCCACAGAGCATTGTGTTCAGGGGGAACTCATTTCTGCTTGCTACTCCCAAGGAAATGTCTGGAACTCATTCTTCAGCCTGCTTATGCTGGCTGGAGGAAGAAGGACATCCCATACGCCAGCAGGTGTGGTCATGGAATTGGGCTATAGCTCCTATGGAGAAATTTCTCACCATAGTACACCTTACCACAGTCAGATTAGGACAAGGGCCATTCTGGGTTTGATGTTTGCCAACAAAACAATGTTCTATTGATGCATATAGGTAGAGCTGAGGTTAACAGACTCAGGTCTGTACCCATGTCATGTTCAACTAAAATTTTGATAGAAAAAGAAATCAACTATGGTCACAAAAAGCACCAAAATAGAGCTCTGGTCAGAACAATTGCATTTTCCTAAGCATCTGTCACCTGGTATAGGGTGTGGCATACAGCTGTGAAACAGCTGGCTGCCAGACAGCATGGAAGAGGTTGCGAGTTCCAGGCCAGCTTTGGCTCTGTGTACAGCAAGCCCGTGTCTGAAAGCAAAACTAATACAGCATCTGACTAAGGTTCCTGTTCTCCGCATCGTTATCTGTGGGTACGGAGTCATGAGCACCCCACTTCCTGGGCTGCTAGGACAGGCCTTTGAGACACAACCCTGTCACCAGTGTCCCAGGACCTCAGGGGCTCCTACCAGCTGAGTTCTGGCCTACCTCCAATCCACCAGCCCGTTCTCTGAGGTTTAAAAATTGGGCATCACTGGTATGTACAGCACAGCAGAGACATGTGCAGCACCTGTTGCTTGGGGCTTAGACTGGTGCTGGGTGGATACATATGGAGTTGCTGGAGAGGTCGGAGCTGAGGCACGCATGAAGGAGACACTGAGTCTTGTGGGATCAAGGTCAGGTCCAGGAAAATAGAGTAGAAGGAGCTATAGGTCAGCAGGAGAGGCAAGAGGCAACAGTGAATGTCACGGGGGACCCAGGACGATAAGTCAAGGTAACTCAGAGGCTACTAGGTGACAGTAAGGCAGATGTCCTTACCCACCGAGTCATCTTTTTTTTTTTTTGTGGGGGAGGGGGGTTTCGAGACAGGGTTTCTCTGTATTGTTTTGGAGGCTGTCCTGGAACTCGCTTGGTAGACCAGGCTGGCCTCGAACTCACAGAGATCCGCCTGCCTCTGCCTCACGAGTGCTGGGATTAAAGACGTGCGCCACCAACGCCCGGCCCACCGAGTCATCTTATCAGCTTTTACTTTTATTTCTATAGATGTGATAGTATATGCCTTTCCCCCAAGCTCTTAGGCAGAGGCAGGTGGATCTCTGTGAGTTTGAGGCCAGTATGGTCTACATAGTGAGTTCCAGGCCAGCTAGGACTAAGTAGTAAGGCCTTGTCTCATAACTAACTAGATAGATAGATAGATAGATAGATAGATAGATAGATAGATATATCTAAGTAAATAGACAAGAAATTGATAGTGTCTATGTCAGTCAGGAGCCCTTACAGTATGCTGGGCACTTTAGAGGGGCCTGGAGCGCTTTAATCTGTCTGGGCACTTCAGAGGGGCCTGGGGCGCTTTAATCTGTCAGAGGAGATCAGAAGAGGGAAGAACTTGTGGTGGCTCAAGCCCCTCCCTGCCTATCATCAATCTTAAAACATACCAGCTTGTTTCTGAGCCCCTTGTTTCCATTTTGGAAGCAAAAGGTGTGGCCTCTGTGACACACAGCCACTGAATGAGGAGGCCTGGTAGAGGTTCCTGATTAGGGACAAAGTCTCTTAGGAGATACCCTGAGGATCTGGGACCCGGCTAGGTCAGCCTAGGGGATGAGGAATTGTCTGTCGTCTGGGGAGAGGGTAGGACCCACCCCTCACGTATCTCTAGAGTCTCTGAAGAACAGGCCTGAAAAGAGGGGTGGGTCTCTGCAGCTGCTGACACAACACTTCCTGTAGAAAGGTGCATCCTGGGATCCCCGAATCCATGTCCTTCATCTCTGCCCCACATCTCAGTGTCTACAGCTTGGTGGATGGCAAGCCCCTGCATCTTTGTGCATAGATGCAGTGACCTATTTCCTGTGGCTGCCTCTCCACCCTGCCTGGGGGGCTGGGGTGGGAGGGTAGCTCTCTGGCTGCCTAGGCCTCTGAGTCACAGCCCGGCGTGGAGCCCAGTGGGGATTTCCACGCGGCTTCAGTGCTGTCTTCTCCTGTTTCCTGTCAGCCTGTGATACAGGCTGGCTGCCAGCAAGGGCCTTTGGGCACTTCCGGCCCCAGCCACCAGCCTGCCTGTGAACTCTGAAGACTCTTGGGTCCCCAGCTCTTCTGAGCATGTGCCTTCTGTCCCTGTCCTGACCTGCATGGGCAGCTCCTGGAAGCCATGGAGGGCTGCAGAAGAGCTGGAGGGGGGAGGGTATGTGGAGGAGGAGAGCTAGGCCAGGAGACAGCTCTACTCAGGCTGATGAGAACGTTCACGAAGCAGGACAGGATGGCAGGCCTTGTCAGGTCCCAAGGATTGCAGTAGGATGGCTGATTTCTTTAAGCCCTCCCTAAAACACCTGTGACTAGAACCAAAAGAAGTCTCCAAAATATCCACTGTTCTAGGATGAAAAGTACTGAGGCCCAGGGAGGCAAAGGGATTGTGAGCATTGTGCCACTGCCAAGGAATGAGGTGGCTCCTGTTTTCAAGGTGGGGTTTCTCTCAATCTGAGGAAGCGAACAGAGCTTTGGGGGTTGTGTAGATCACAGTCCAGTCCCTGCTCTGCGAAGAGGAACTCGCGGACTGCCAGCAGTGACTCCAGCATTCTCCAGCATTCTTCGCCTCTTCTGTTCATCTGCGACACAGGTGATACATCCCGTGTGGACTGGGATTGAGGACCATGTGTTCCAGCATATTGTAAAAGCCGGCTGCAGGGTCGCTGTGTGAGCATGCTGTTGTCACCATTCCCTCGTCCAGCGGTCATCTCATGGCATCACATCCCATGCACAGCCCCTGGACCCCAAAGAGCTTACTTTGGGGATTCCTGAGGCGTGGGGCTAGGCTGCTATAGTTCTTGGACTTGTTGGGTGACAAACTCTAAGAGGCTCCACTGCTCCAGAGACAGGGTATGACAGGAATAGCATCCTGTGGTGTCCACCAAGCCCGGAAAAAAAGAGGAGAGAGTGCTCCCCATTTTCCATCTTTTAGGTGCACTGCAGGTACAGCTGAAATGACGGGGAGGCTGTGTTGTTTAAAGGTTGTGTCCTGTGAAAGAAGCCAGGGTCAGTGACTGTCCACGGTGCCAGGTGACGAGAGGCTTGCAGTGAAAATACTTCTTCCTGGGTAAAGGATTGGCAGTTTCTGTTTAAAAAAAACAAAGCTAATCTATTATCCCAGGCAGGGGGATTGCTCCATTGGCAAGGCGCTTGCTGCGCATGCGTGAAGACCTGAGTTAGTGCCCAGAATGAGTCCACCAAAGGCTCTTATCTGCTGATAAGAGTGTTAGTGAAGGAAATGACCCAGCTGCCACAAAGGCAGGCCTCCAACAGCTCCCGAGGGCTTCCTAAAGCACCTGTGTGTCTGTGTCAGTTTCTAGAACCTTTATTCCAGGGGTTCTCAACCCAGTGGACTCCTCCACTTTAGGGGTCAAACAACCCTTTCACAGGGGTTGCTTATCAGATATCCTGCCTATCAGATATTTACATTATGATTCATAACA
This sequence comes from Mesocricetus auratus, assembly GCF_017639785.1. NCBI lineage: Eukaryota > Metazoa > Chordata > Mammalia > Rodentia > Cricetidae > Mesocricetus > Mesocricetus auratus. The sequence continues at coordinate 3,773,058 of NW_024429267.1, read as the reverse complement.
GCAGAATTTCAGTTATGAGGTAGCAATGAAAATAATTTTACGGTTGGGGGTCACCACAACATGAGGAACTGTATTAAAGGGTCAGAGCATTAGGAAGGCTGAGAATCGCTGCTCTATTCCATTATGGGCATATGGAAGCTGGGTGTAGTAGTGGACACTTGTAATCCCAGTGCCAGGGATGCAGAATTGGCTGATCCCTGAGCTCCCACTGGCTGGTCTAATCTATCCAGGCCACTAAAAAATCCTGTTCTATTGTATTTTGTAAGGATTATTTTAAAATTATCTGTATGGGTATTTTGCCTATATATATGTAAGTCTACCACCTGGTGCTCACAAAACCAGAAGGGGGCATCAGATCCCCTGTAGTTACAGACAACGGTGAGTCATCAAGTGGCTGCTGAGAATTGAACCCAGGTCCTCTGGAAAAGTACCCATTGCTTGTAACTACTGAGCCATCTCTCCAGTCCCAGAAACTGTTTAAAAATAAGGTGGTTGCTCCTGAGGAACAACACTTGAAACTGACCTCTGGCCTCTATACTCATGTGCACATGTATACTAATACAACCATGCACCAATAGGAACATACACACCGTGTATGTGTATGTGCACACACAAAACGTGAGGATTATAGTCAGTTGCTATTACCTGTTTTCATATTTGTTATATTCTTTATTAGAGGGCACTCTCTAATGATTTGGGGCCCCTTTTTGTGAGTTTTGGAAACAGGGTGCTGGCTTCCACTGACAGACTGAAGCACAGATCACAAGCTTTTTCACTGATAGAGTCAAGAACCCCATGTTTATGCATCCCTTGGCTGTATCATTTCCTCCTGCGTGTGATGTAATCATTGTAGCCCGAGAAGCTAGAGACTATGCCATCTATGTACGCAGCTCCCACCTCACGCATAGCATGTTGGTATAGCAGAGAACGCAGGCTGCCGATGTGTGGCAGTAACTCAGCCTAAGTCACCTAGCCAAGCATTTCCCAGAATATGTGTCACCGTGACTGTGTCACCACAGTGTGCTCTTGTGGGCACCCACCAGGGAAGCCGAGAGAGGGGAATAAAGGGAGTCAGGAGTCATCAGAAGTAAACTTGGTGAGTGGCTGTGGGTGGATATCTGGTCACACCTCTGTGCACAGTGCTGACCCAGGCCCTGCTGCTAGGCTGCCCCCCCCCCACTTGTATGTCTCATTGCACCTTGGCCCGGGAGCTCCCATGCCAACTGCCTACTCAGGCTGAGGCTTATTGCTGCCAGTGTGTATGCAGGGTACTTGCTTTTCCCAACCCTGGTGCTGGTAAATGCGTGTGCCCCTGCTTGTATTGTCTTTGGCCATACCAGGCACCAGCCTGGGACCTGGCTTCGGGCCTGCTCTTCCAGCTCATTGTGGGTTAAGGCAGTCAGCATAGGGGAACGTGACCCACCACTTTCTCAGCTTCTTCGGGCCTTTCACTTGTATAGTTCAGACATCTGTGATGGCTTGCTTCCAGACTGCGTGGTATTTATTTTTGATTTGAAATATGAAAAGCATTTTTTAAAGACAACTGGCTCCTCTGAGTCATGCCCAGCAGAGCAAATGGCCTGGAATACGAGCCTTGTGCTCACCGAAGGTGGATGACAGAGAGGCTGCTGCAGAGCCGCCTGAGCTGGCTTAGGTCACCGCTCAGCTCAAGTGCACTAACCAGAAGAGCAACATGTGGGTAAGAGCTGCGGCCACGCCGGCAGCGGCTGTAGGGTGATTGATTCCAGCCGCTCACTTAAGCCGGAGCCCTGCACGCTGGGTTCCCACAGGATGGGACCATGGCCTGGGAACCCACACACCGACCCAGTTAAGCAACTTGCCTGAGTAAGAGTTATCTGTGTTGGCAGGGCCAATGTGTGGGGGCGTTCGTCCCTGAGAAACAGCCCTTGATAGACAGCCCGAATCCTGGGCTGCTGTTTGGGTTTCATCTTTCCTCTTCCTAGCTCTGCTCTTGATGGGGATCTGGTGTCATTTTATAGCAAGTACAGGTCACCTTCATGGCCTCGGGGGCTTAGCTCCATCTTGTCAGGTGGGTTAGGCCAGGTGAGGTACACAAATTGTGATTCTGCCCCCTGCTGCTTCTTGAGTGGTGGGGTGTGACCAAGGCATTGTGGCCAGGCCCCAGACTTCCAGGACTCTGGGACCTTCTGCCTCCAGGCTCCTAGTGCAGCAGAGATGTTATTTGTTTGTTTAATTATTTTTCTCCTTAGGCTTCTGGCAGGACCTGGGAATATACATCCTAAATATATGTGGTAGTGATTGTTAGGTATCATACTAAAGTAGACCAGAAACCGATACCCTAGTCCTTAAAGTTGAACTCTCCAGACAGTCAATCTGTGTCAACCATGAAAATATTGTCATTGGTCATTCTGTGTTAAATGGCCACTCCCTAAGCATGGCTCTTTTCCTGTCTTTTCCATGGCTGTCACTCAGAACTTTGGACAGTTTCTGGCACACGGTAGGCCCTCGGGAACTATTTGTTGATGTGCTAGTCTCTCCCTCAGCTTGTGATAGTGTGGCAAGCTCCATTGGTAGTGTGGCACTGTTGCATTGTGTGGCTCTGCTCTGTCTTAGGCTTTTCATTGTGGAACAGAGGCCATGTACCTCTCATGCTCCCCATCTGGGAAGAGATGGGCACACACCTCATGGACGACCCTGATTGCCAACATGGATGGCCTGGTGCCTGTGTGTGAGCAACAGGGTCCCTGTGGTGGGCGTTCTCTCACTGTTGTCCAGTGGGATCCATTTAGCTCTCAGACAAAGCAGGAGACTGGACTGTGTGCCATGGGCTAAACACTGGCTGCCTTGGGCCTCAAATCAAGACCAGATGCCAGTGTGAACCCAGGCGGCCAAGCTGAGGATGCTCTCAGAGCCAAGTTCACAGCGGACGAGCAAATATTTACCCTGTCTGAGGTTGAATGGGAACCGTCTACTGGCGTTTTGTTTTTCTGCCTCCTCCCTCTCTGCCTGCTGGACACCTCCTTAGAAAAGAAGCTTGTCTTTAATCCTCAGTCCTGGCCCTCCCCAGGCAGGTCCTCTCCTTGAAGCAGGTGACCTGCCACTGTTCTCATTCTTCTTGGAACTACAACCTGCAGAGGGCAGTAGGCTGCTCAGCTTCAGCCTGCCCCTGGACACACCAGCCATGTGACATTACATTTTATGCAGGGTTCTCATTGTCCTGTGTATGTCCTCGTTCTCAGGCTCAGAAGCTGCGTCCTTTGCCTGCCTTGGGAGTTGATTGGATGGTGAATTGTAGGTTGGTGGTATATCTACTCACACCTCACAGGTTTTCTACTTTTGGGTTCTGGCTAGCACCCTGGCCAGGAAGTTCAAAGGCAATAAAATAAAACCGTCGTCTCCATCATTTTGGAAATATGACTAATTCTGAACTAGTCAAGGCCCAGCTGGACATGGAGACGGTTCTCTATGGACTCAGTTTTATGGTCTTTATTCCTGACCTGCTGGGAAATCTTTTGGTGAGGGTGGGGTGGGTGTTGGCCATCTCTGGGAAGGAGTTTTACTAGGGTGTGTGTAACTAGGGAACAGTGCACAGACTGCCCTGAGGAAGAGCATGTGTGTTAGAGTCAGAAGCGAATTTGGATCTCAGTCTACTGCTCCTGATCCAATCTATAGCACTCATCCATTCATGAACCATTCTGTGCCTTGACTGTGTGGTGTGTGGTGTGTGGTGTGTGTGTGTGTGTGTGTGTGTGTGTGTGGTGTGTGGTGTGTGGTGTGTGTGTGTGTGGTGTGTGTGTGTGTATGTGTGTGTGTGGTGTGTGGTGTGTGTGTGTGTGTGTGTGTGTGGTGTGTGGTGTGTGTGTGGTGTGATGAACCTTATATGTCTTCCTTTCTTACTCTCTACCATATTGTTTAAGACAGGCTTTCTCACCGAACCTAGAGCACATTAATTCAGCTAGGCAGGCAGCCAGCAAGTGAGCGCCCGGGACCCACCTGTGTCTGCCCCAGTTCTGCCCTGCTCCTTTGTGGGTGCTGGGGATTGTGATTCAGGTCCTCATGCTGTGTGACAGGTACTTTACTACCTGGGCCATCTCTCTAGCCCCCCCACCCCCCGTTTTTAGATTTTATGCATATGAGCATTTTACCTGCATGTATATATGTGAACCACGTGTGTTCCTGGTGCTGCAGAGGTCAGAAAAAGACTGGAGTTGTGAGCCACCATGTAGGTGCTGGGAACCAAACCTGGGACCTCTGCAAGAGCAGTGCTTTTAGCTGCTGAGCTGTCTCTAGCTCTCCCTCCCCCACTCACCTTGCTCCTCTGGTCTTCAAGGGACAGAATTTCCTCATGGGAAATTTTGTGAGTATTGGGCGGGCTGGTGTGTATAAAGCCCTTGGGCATTCTTCCAGGTGCACAGTGACTGCTTGCCATGTCTAAAGTGTTTGGATTTTCTTATAAGATTCCTTTGAGTGTCTTGATGTGTATTCAGGCTGGGAGGAAAGTGAAATAGAAGCCAGCCAGGGTCTTCTCTCAAGAAGACATTGCAGTTTATCTGGGGAAAGAATTACACCCAAGGTTGTTTTGTTAGCGTTGTTATGTTGTTTTTAAGCCTTCTAGGCCAGGGTTGTCTGATATATAATGTGATTTATACAGTCATTTTAAGTTCAGATAGAGAGAGAAACTGAGGCTGGGGTGGGGGAGGTCACTGTATTGTGCAGTATGTAGCATCTACTGGGCCAGTTAGTGTCCTCCGATCTTCAGGGGGTAGTGGTTGAGTTCCTAGAGGCTGTGGCTCTCTGCTTGAGTTACACAGCCAGTGAGGAACATGGTGGGGTGTGCAGCTTCTTATTTTCTCCAGGAAGGAAGAAAGGGAACTTTCCTTTGCTGAGTGTCTCCTGTGTCCCAGAGGCAGAGCTAGACAACTTTGGTGATTCTGTCACCCAAAGCCACATAGTTGGAGTTGGAACCTGGACCAGGATCTAGTGACTCCAAAGCCAGATATCTCATGTTGACCTGTCCTCCATCCCCTACACAGAGGAGGAGAATTTGCACGGAGTCCCAGAATATGGTTTACAGTAAGCGACAGGGTGCAGTTGGTAGAGCCCACGGCATCTGCCGCTTTGAGTATTGCTTCTGACGGCCCAAGCCTGAGTTGGTTGGTTGGATCAGTGGACAGGTCAGAGCGTTCCATTTGATTACAGCGTCTGACGCATAGCCTGTGGGGTGTGAGGCAGAAGTAGGAAGGTGTAGTAGTCAGGGCAGGTGTCGGAGGGCTGGCTGTACTTCCCCTGCCACCTGAGAGTGTGGAGCGCTTCATGAGACTCTAAGCAGTGGGGCTTTCTGCTTGGGGAACCTCCAAGAATGTGGGGAGGCAGGACTGAGCAAGCCCTTGAATGTGTGTGTTTGCATGGCCACTCAATCATCCACTCACTCAGCAAGAATTTAATGACGGTGTGCTTGGGCAGGGATATTGGCCTGTTAACTTGTCCTGCACAGATACTGTTCCGGTGTGTTTCCACCTCTCAGCAGACCACACTGACCCCATTATATAGTGCGGGAAGCTGAAGCTCGGGGTGGCTGTCCCTTGCCGGACTGATGGCCACTGACTGGAAGAGGTGGGACTTCAGGACTCAGGGCTTTGACTCATCTGTCCATTTCTCTCTCTCTGCACAGCTACCAGCCAACAGGAAGTCTGGCCACTGAGCTACATTCTCAGGCTTTCGGGGCCTTTCATTGTGCTTGTTTGGCTTTTTAAGAAGCATCGCAATGACCCGGATGTGCGGGGGGGGGGGGGGTCAGAGTCAAGTTGAGGGGTTCCTCCCAGCCCTCTTGAATGCGGGGGGGTGGGGGGAGGGGTGAGGGGTTGGGACTGGCCAGTGCTCAGGGATGTGTAACTTTCTGAAGACCACACAACTCACAGGGCCTTAACTAAGTTGTTGTACCCTACCTATACCTGCTATGCATGGGTTGACTGGGTTGACATGGTATACTGTATCACAGAGGTCATCAGTTTCACCATGTGTGAAATGGGCCAGGGGTGGCCAGGTCACTCTCCTCTTCAGGAATCAGCCTGCATGGGAAACCATGCTTTTTTCAGGGCCTGCCTGGCTAAGACCATTGCATTAACAGGACAGAGATGGGGTGAGAGCACCCCTCCACCCCATCTAGGGAATTTCTTTGTTCCCCTCCCCTCACATGCAGAACAGGCTCAGGCTGTGGTCCTCCCTAGCTTTGGAGCACCCTGAGCAATCATCTCCCATGGAACTAACAGCCTATGCCAACTGGCAGAGAACCTTTTTGAGACTGGCCACGAATGGTCCTGCACTCAAGAGACAGCAATGGCCTGGCAGGAAGACTTCTTAGACTAGCGAGTCTTTCTTTGGCTCTCTGAGAGGGGAGTGGATGTGGCAAGGGCTTACCTTCTTTTCCTCTACGGAGCAACATTTCTTGCTGGGAAGAGGAAGTGAGAATTAGACAGTTCCTGGGTGAACAACTTTGTCCCCTCAGCCCTTGGCAGGGTCTTTGCAGATAGCTCCTGGTTTCACTTTTGCTTAGATGGAGTTAAGGACCATATACACTGTAGAGTGCCCTCACCCACTCCCAGACCCTCAGACCCTTCTCACAGACAAAACTGGAGGTAGGGCAGCTAACAGCAGTGGAGTGCCCTCCTCCCCTCCCCTCCCCTCTCCTCTCCTCTCCTTCCCGTCCTCTCCTCTCCCCCTTCTTTCATCTCCCCTCTTCCCTTCCTTCCCCTCCTCTTCTTTCTCCTCCTCCCCTTCCTCCTTCCTTGTCCCCCTCCCTTCCCTGCCTGCCTCTTCCCTTCCTCTCTTCCATCATCTCCTTTCCCCTCTTCCTTTTCTTGTCCTTCCTCTCTCCTTCCCCCTCCTCTTCCCTGTTTCCTTTCTCCCTACGCCTCCTTCTTCCCACCCTCCCTCCACCCAGGTCCCAGCCTGGCAGGCATTCTACCACTAAGTTACACCCCCAGCCCCAGCTAGTGCCTCTTGCAGGGGCCCTGCAGGGAACTGGAAGACCTGGCTTCCCAAACTCTCTCTTCTGGTACAGGCTGTAAGGGTCAGGAGCAGCAGGCATTACGGGAAACGTCTTGACTGGGCCTGTTGTTACCTGTCCACTAGCTGTGTGGCTAGCATTACTCCTGTGCCTGTGTCCAGGAAGAGGACGGACACACGCACACGCACGCACATGCACACGTTTGGGCTGCTGCCCTTGCGGACTCACTGTATGGATCAAGTGATGTTCTGTACTTAGCCTTCTGAGTGACCCGGAATCGTGGCTCACATGAAAGACCGGCCCTTTGCTAGCTGCCAGGACCCCTATTCAGTACTCCTGGCAACCTGCTGCAATTTCTCTTTGTTCTAGTACACTCTTCCTGGGGTTGGTCAGAGCCTGCCTCCCTGTGACTCCTCCACCCTTGACCCAGCACTTTCCCAAGCCTCTCATCTCTGGGACATCCTGTGCTGTCTGCTGGGGCAGTGGGCGGTGCTGCAGCCCCTCCGCACCCTGCTGCTCTCTCTCCCCTAAATCACCGTCCACACATCCAGCGTGGTAACCAGGGCTGGTTAGCAGCCCCACCAGCAGACTGGGGACCTTCCTCTCCCATGTGGCTTCTTCCACATTAGCCAGTATGGAAGCGGTCTGCGATAAGCTGTGTTTATAGAAGTAATGACGGAACTGCCCGTGGGGGGAAAAGTGGGAAAAGCCCTTCTAGATTTTTCTCTCCCCTTGCCAGAGGAAAGCCACATCCCATTTGGTCGATTTGGGCGGTTCCCATCTTACAGCTGTAATGTTCCTCACTGTGATGTAAGTTTGCTCCAGATGTCAATAAGATATTGTTGGTTTTCCAGAAAAACTTAATTGGAATTTTTTAAATGTATTTTTTAAGGGTGGGCTATGTTTCCATTGGCCTCTAAAAACAATGAGAGGGAAAACAGAATATGATCTTATTGCCAGAAACGATGGGGAAAATCTGAAATTAATTTACAAAGTCATTAGTGTTTTCCATTTGTGATCCCAAAAAAATGAATGTCAGTATGGTTCCTTGTAATTAACTACAAATTAGAAAAGGCCGGGAGGACCTTTGGGGGATCCATACACCAAACTCTATCAGAAGCAGATGGGAGGGAGCACAAGAGCAACTTTGGTTCCCCCCTAGCCTGCTTTAGGGGTACGAGGCAGACTTGGGCAATCTCCAGAAGATAGCACTCTGCCAGCAACCTTTGGAAAACCAGCAGGAGCCTGACTGTACTGTTTGAACCTCCTCATTTTCTTCTTTCTTTTTGTATTATGTATATAAGTGTGTGTGTGTGTATGTGTGTGTGTGTGAGACACATGTGTATAGTCATGTGTGTGCATTAACATGGAGGTCAGAGGACAACCTCACTGTGAATCATTAGGTACCATCTACTTGTTTTTCCTTTCGAAAGATTTGCTTATTTTTTATTTTGTGTATGTGCATGCCTTTTCTGCATGCACATAAATGCACTGTGTGTGTGCCTGGTGTATGAGTTCTGGGAACTGAACCTGGGTTCTTCCCAAGATCAGCAAGTACTCTTAACCACTGAGCCATCTCTCTAGCTCTCGATCTTGTATTTTTGATGGCAGGCCAGTGAGTCCTAAGGATCCACCTGTCTCCTCCCCATTGGCAGGATTCCAGGTGGACACACCACTGCACTTGTTTTTTGTTTTTTGTTTTTTTCTTTTTTTAAGTAGGTCCCGGGATCAAACTCAGGTCCTCATGCGTGCCTAGCAAGCACTTTACGGTCTAAACTGTCCTCCCAGCCTAACATTCTCATTTTCTGGATGAGGTCGCTGAAAGATTCAGGAGCGGCAGGCAGCTTGTTTTGAGTCACACAGCCAGCCAGGTCAGAGCTGGAACTAGAACCGGTGACTCTCTGGTCTCCAGCTCTCACAGCCCCGTTGTGCATTGGTCTGCATGTGGGCTTTTATGTTTAGCGCTAGGTTTAATGTGTTAAATTGCACCCTTCACATGCGTGGGGGCGATGGGATGGCTAATCAGCATCACCTCCTTCCATGTCTGTCGCCTGCCAGCGTTTAAGTAGTCTGAACACCCCCAGGCTGCCCTCCCTTTCTGAAGGCATACCCTCCTACTGCCAGCCTCAGGTTCATTAGGTGTTTATCTGTGTTTGGATGCTAGTGGTTCCTGCTGTTCCCAGGTCTCAGATATCCTAGGCCTTTGTTGTCATAGAGTCATTCATTAGAGGGAAGCAGCAAAGACCTTGGCAGCCCCATCCCTTGAATGGCCTGTGCTGTGTCACCTTGTAGTGTGAGTGTGAGGTGACCAGAGTTCTTGCTTCCTAGTAAGTTCCTTCAAAGCCTTAGAGTGGCCTTGTTTCCCAGTTCTTTCCTTGGTGAACTTGACTGTGGCTCAGGCCCTGTGGTACTGAGTAGGGTGTGGGGATGGTGTGATTTAGGGTACACCTGCTTGCAAAGAACATGAACCAGGTATGAAGAGAGCTGAGTTTACGTGGTACTATTGAGAACCACCGACCTCTAGACATGATAGCACAGGACTTTAATTCAAGCTCCCAGGAGACAGAGATAGGCAGATCCCTGAGCCTGAGGTCAGCTTGGTCTACACAACAAATTCTGTGCCAGCCAGGGCTACACAGTGAGGCATTATCTCAAAAGAAGAAAAACCAAACAAAACAGAAAACCATCCCGCAATGGTAATAACTTGGAGATATGCTGCACTATCCCTGTGGAGAGGGACTGAGCTGTGCACCACACACGTACCACATGGGAAGTAGGCGGTAAGGACCTTCATGGGCAAGGACATGGGCTTAAAGAGCATGGATGGGTCCTGAGCTGGTGTGTGTGTGTGGTTTGAGTGGGGGTGGGGGTGCTGGCTGGCAGCCCACCCTTCAGAGACTGCCTGTGTCCTGTAGGGCAGGGACATGCCTTTGGGCTGTGCCAGGAACATGGAGATGAGATTGGGTACTGGGCGTGGGGGCAACAACCTATGCCCTGACACCCCGAGGAACAAATGGTGGTTTTAGAGGAAGAGAGGGTTTTGCATGGAGGGTAAGAGAGGTGAACTCTCTCATCTAGGTGCTGGCAGTGCCGGGATCAAGCCTGCTTTGCAGAGATGCACCGTGGATGGTGGTATTGCCTGGGCCGGCGGCTTTTTCTCCTGGGAAGCTTAAGTCTGTTCCTCTGGTAGATGAAGGGTCCCAAGGCTCTATCTGCTTGTTGGAGTAGATGGGTGACACTGAGGGTTCCCAATGAGCACCTGGTATAAGTAGGTTCCTCTGTAGAGAAGAGTTTCAATTTCCCTTCCACTGTAAAAGTGAACATAATTACGCTTTTTCTTCCAATGATAATACAACTTTAGGAAGGCAGAGACAAGTTAATACATTGCTGCATGTTCATTATCAGGCCCCATGGGAATGTGTTTGACCTACCAGAGCTGGTGCATATCAGTTTGATAGTAAGCTCAACGTTGTGCCATTTTGAATTCTCAGGGTCACTTGCACCTTCTATGTGACTAAAATACATCTTACAAGGCTGGTGAGATGACTCGGAGGGTAAGGGTCCTTACTACCAAGCCAGACATCTGAGTTCAATCCCTAGATCTCACATGGTGGAAGGAGAAAACCAACTTCCACAAGGTGTCCTCTGACCTCCACATGTATGTCATGACATGTGTGCACACATACGATAAGTAAAGACGATCCAGTGTCGGTCCATTATTTTTAGAGCAGGTATTTTGGCTTTAAAAAATGTCCCACTCCATTGATCACTATGGCTATTATAGGCTTATTGCAGAGCATTTAGATCGACGAAGATTCAAGCCACTCACTGCCCTCTTCTTACCCTAACCTCTAGCCCCATAGGTAATTTCTCCCCAGTCCTTGAGAGCAGAGGATGCCTCATGACAGGCTTCTATAGACTGGGGCTTATTCCACAGTCTCTGGGGTTCTCAGCAGATGGGCCCTAAGCCTGTTAGTCACTCCTCCTTGTATTAGGGTGTTAGAGGGAGTCCTTGTCTGAGGTCAGGGCAGTGGACAGGGTTGGGTCTAGAAGGCCATCTCTCTCTTTAGGGGGGCTCTTCCCTGTAGGTCTGTCAGTCAAATTGGATCTCTTTCCTCCCTTCCCTAACCCTCCCCTTTTCCTTCTCTCCTCCCCCCTCCCTTCTCCCCTCTCCCTCTCTCCTCCACTACTTCCCTCTGCATTACTTTTCTGTTGCTGTGATAAAATGCCGTGACCAAGGCAACTTACAGAAGGAAGAGTGTATACTGGCTTACAGTTCTGGATTTGAGTCTGTGATGGTGCACCGAAGGCCTGGGGACATGAGCATGAGAGCTCACATCTTACACAGCGAGCACAAAGCAGAGAAATGGTGAGGGTCCTTAAACTCTCAAAGCTCACCCCAGTGACGTATGCCTTCCGGTAAAGCCACACCTCCTAAACCTCCCCCCAAATAATCACCAAATGGGGTCCAAGTATTCAAATGCCCTAGACCATGGGGGACATGTCATTCAAACCAGCTCTGCTCCCTGCACCCCATAGGCTCGGGACCATGTCATAATGCAGAATGCATTTAGTCCGACTCCAGAGGTTGCCATGGTCTTCCAGTCTCAACACTGTTTTAAAGTCCTAAGTCTCTTCTGAGACACAAGGCAATTCTCTTAACGCTGACCTTCTGTAAAACCAAAGAGCATATCGTATACTTCAACACACGAGAGCACGGAATATACAACCTTTCCAAAAGGGAGGGATGGGAGCACAGTGAGGAAATCTGGACCAGAGCAAGACCAAAACCCACAAGGGCAAATACCAAATTCTGTAGCTGCATGCCCAGTATCAAAGACCTTAGATGGCCCTGCCCCTTCAGCTTTGCGGCCTGCAACTCTCTGTCTTTCTGTCTCTCCTCTCCTCTCCCCCGGTTGGGTCTACTCCGTGTCTGCAACTCTCCTTGGAAGATAGCTCACAGAAGTCTCTCTCCTTCCATATGTTGTTACCTTGGGCTGGCAATCCTCCTGCCTCAGCCTCCTGAGTGCTAGGATTACAGGTGTGCACCACTGCATGCAGCTCTAGTAGGTTCTCTTATCTGGTTCATATTAGCAGCACTTTAGCCAGAGGATATGGGCCCTGCAGGTCCAGTTAATACCTCAGCCATTGTGTACCACAACCAAATTGCTCTGGAGTCTGTTCTTTGAAGGCACTGGGCTCAGTGTCCTCTGCATCTCCATGTGCCTCCTTTCAAACCAGGGCCAAACTTGGGACCTGGGATATACTGGGCCATCATCCACGCTTTGGTTCCTTTTTGCTTCTTGGTTGATAGTGATTTTAGCTTCTACCATTCTGGAATCTTCTTTCATGGGTAACATCTTGCTCATCTCTGTGTGACTTTATTCTTTTTGTCTGTACTCAGGCAGTAGCTCTTATTGGCTGCTGTTTTATTTTTGTGTTGAGTTTTTTTCCCCCTGTGGAATTTATTTTTTCTCTGGTCAATTTTTCAGTTTTTGATGTTGCCAAGAAATCTGCTACTTCAGTCTGTTTTTTATTTTCAACAAATGTTTAAGAAGTGTAATTTTAGCCATTACCAGTCTTGTTTGAGGTTGTTAATTTCTCTCATCTGATTTTTTTTTCCTCCTGGAAATATGGTCAGTATGTTCCAGAAACTGGGATGGAGTCAGACTATCATGTACATACATGTACATGTATACTCTCGTGTGTGTGTGTGTGTGTGTGTTTGTACGCTCATGCCCGTGCAATACTGAGGATTGAACCTGGGAGCTCACACTACTAGGCAAGCACTCTACCACTGAACTATATCCCTACTGCCTTTTCACTTTTTAAGACAGGTGCTTTCTAGCCCAGGCAACACTTGACTTAGTAATCCTCCTGCTTCAGCTTTCAGGACAGATGGACTTCATGGCCCATTTGTCTTGCTTCTTGGAGTATAGAGAACTTGCCAAACTGTGTCCAAGGCTTCCCTGAAGCAGCAGAGGAAGCAACGGGTTGTTAGGGTTCAGTGCTACGCTGCCTCTCCATGGTTGTCCCTCCCTTCTCCTCCTGACCCTCAGATGCTCAAACACTGAGGGGCTGAATCCCAGAAGGGCAGCACCAGGCTCTCATAGGAAGAACTGTGGTGGATGGGGAGTCAGAAACCCCTCACAGGTACACAGCATCTTTTGGGGTTTGTTAGCCCATCAGTCCTCCGAGTTGCTGTCCAGGGGGCTATTTCCAGCATTACCTTTCTCTGGGTAGGGACAGATTCTTGGAGGACAGAAAACCTTATTCCTGGAGGAAGCCTCATACGTGGGTAGCAGAAGCATTAGTTATGACTTGATGTGCACTTCTAGTCCCTGGGACCCGGCTCCCCCCAGGACATTAGGGCTAAGCCTTCTGGAAGTGCAGATTAGTTTACCAGTATGGCAGGCTCCTTAGGAGAACCCTCTCTACTCACTGCTGCCGAGGGGCTCCCTGGGGCGGCTGTGTCCAGGGATGCTGAACTCATCTGTCTCCCCCGAAGGAGCGTTCCTGCTCAGCAGCTGCAGCCCACTCTGCAGGGCTGGGCCTTCTGTTCTTTTGATTATTTTTCCCTTCTTTCTTTTGCCCTTGCTTGGCTTGAGACTGTTTTCAGATGAGTATGTGCATGCGTAAGTCCTGTAGCATGCATCATTTCTGGTATCTGCATGGCGAGAGTATGTGCATGCAGAAGTCCTATAGCAGGCATTGTTCATGTTATCTGCATGGAGAACAGCAACTTGGAGACAACCAAGCTGAAATTTTAAACTCCCTTCCTTTGAGGGTCAAGAAGTCCACCTCATGACCATTCCAATCCAAGGTTGTTAGTTGATTCTGTCTGGGAAGATGTGAAACATTAGTTGTTGTTACTGTTTTTACATTTTATTTCTTTAGTGTGTGTGTTGCACGTGGATGCTGTAATGCACTGGTGGGCAGTCTGTTCTCTCCTTCAATTGTGTGGGTCCCAGGACTTGAACTTAGGTCCCTATGCTTGGTGACAGGTGCCTTTACCCACTGAGCCATCTGTCAGGCCTCAGTGTTTTTCAGTGTTTTGTGGAATTTGGTTGTGTTGAAATAACTACAGCCCCACCATCCTACCTGAACAAGAACCCCTTCATTGTTCAGTTACAAAGCAATCTTTGAGACCCTGGGCTGAACCGGCCGTTAGCACAGAGCATGACTTGTGTGAGGCCTCTGTTCCCTAGTAAAGCCAGCTTGGGGTATCCAAGGCAGTGATCAAAGGAGGCCTGGAAACTCATCCTGCCTGAGATGCTCTCATCTTAGGAAAGAAGACTAGGGGTTTAAGGTCACTTGGACCTTAAAGATGCTGAGAACCAGATGTCTTTCTATTCACATTTGGGGAAGAAATAGGCCCTGTGCACTCTGGTGACGTCAGCCGTGCTGATAACATGTCAGGACAGCAAAGCTGGTTTTCCTGCCCTGCTTTACTCCTCTCGGCTTTTGCCAGGATTTTCACTGAGGGCAGCGGATCACTCCTCCTTGAAATGACCCCACCCTAGGCTTTAAGCCTTCAGGGACACAGTTAACTACAGGAGTCCCTATTGGTCCAGGCCTGAATACAAGGCCCTGGAGCTGGCTGGCAGCTAGAATTCACATTCCATAGGAGAGGCTCCGTCATGAGCCTTCTCAAGCATCTCCTCTGAGCTGAGCACACCTGCAGCTGAGGCCTTGGACGTGGTAAGAAATCCAAAGCGTTGGGGCCATTTGTTTTTTCTTTAACCCTGACTCACCAGGGGGGAGGTAGGTGTAAGGTAGGCGTGGGTAGAAATTGTTCCCTACATGACTGTTTGATATAAGAGGGTGGAAGCTGGGGAGGCAGTGGGGACAGATTGATGATGTGTGTCACCATTTCCCTGAGCATGGTGACAGCTTTGTTTCCTGCTCCCTTTTCTTGCCCCTTCCTCTCCTCTGCTTCCTTCCTGTCTCCCCCTTTACCTTCACTCACCCCAGGTGTATGAGCCTGCTGTTTTCTCTGAAGCTGCCACAGGCTCAGGAGGGCTGTCTTAGGGCTCTGCAGGGTATTTGGAGCGAGCCCTGACAGAAGAGATCTGTAGATCATCAGGCTGTGCAACTCCAGAGAGCAGCATAACTGCCAAGAGCTCTCTCCACATAATCACTGGCGTGAGTCACCTGGTCTAACCCTGGCAGAACTCAGGCCCTGGAACTTATTATTCAGAGGGGCATTTGGGAGTCCTGTCAGTCATTTTTCTCATTGCCCTGACAAAGGCATCTTAAGAAAGCAAAGAAGGAAGGAGGAAGGGATGATTTTGGCTCACCGTTTAAGGGGAATACAATTCATCATGGTGGAGAAGGCATGGCAGCAGAGGATAAGGCAGCTGGTCACCTTGCCTCTGTAGTCAGGAAGCAGGGAGAGATAGATGCTGGTACTTAGATGACTTTTTCCTCTTTATTGGGTCCAAGATGCTAGCTCATGGGGTGGTGCCACCCGCATTTGAGATGGGCTTTCCCGTTTCAGCCTTCTCTCTATTGGATATACCCTCATAGACATGACCAAAGTTTAACTGTTACAAATACACCCCTTGTGAACGTCATATCTAAACACATCACTTTTAAATCATAACCATGCACCTTGGCCCATAAAGTCTAGTGTTCATCCCATAATGCAAAATGCATTTTGTTCATTTCTCAAAGTTCCCTAAATCTTAGCAGTTCCAATGTTCAAAATTTCAAAGTCCAACCTCTTTTAACTGTGAACCCCTATAAAATAATTAAAAAGTTCCATGTTTACAATACACAGTGGCCCAGAGTAAACATTCCCATCCTTTAAGGGAGGAATGGGGGCGGGGCAAGGAAAAGTCAGGGTAAACATCAGACACTGTAGCTCTATGTTTGCCACGTGAGACTCATGATGGAATCATCTGGGTTCTACACTGGTCGTGGGCAAACACACTCCTATAGTTCTTACACTGGAAGCAAACAATCCTTTTTTTTTTTTTTTTAAAGTCTGCCTGACTTTGTGAAGCCTGCAGCTTTCCAGCATATGGCCCAGTTTTGGCATCTCCAATAACCTGGGGTCTCCACTGAAACCTAGGCTTCCCCATCACGCCTCTCAGGGCCTCCTTGTCACCTATTGCCTGGCTTCAGTGGCTTTCTGAAACTCCAGCACATGCATTTACGACACCCTTATGGGATGACACTAAGTTCTGCTGCCAGCTCAAGATGGAGCCAGCCCTGCTTGGATCATAGTGGCCGTTGTGAAGAATCCTGTAGGTTGCCATGTTCACCAACATTCTCGGCCCATGGTCTCTCCTTTCAAATACATTTGCATTGTCACAAGCTGGAACTGTGATGGTTAAGACTGGTCCTTGGCGTGGCTTTCCCCTTGTCCCGTGGCTGAGTGTGAGGTTTCTCTAATAGTGTCAGTCTTTTCAAGAGTTGCAGCCACTCTCCGTGGCCGCCTTGCACATAGTGTTAAGCCTGCTTTTACACCTTTCTTCACCAAACTCCACTTTTTTTTTCAGATTGTTTTTGTTTGTTTGTTTTGTTTTTTATTTTCTTGGTTTTTGCTCACCCTAAGTGTGGGAAAGGGCCATGAGCAGTAGCCACAGCACAGCCTGGATGTTATACTATCTTGAAATTTCTTCCACCAGACAACTTAGCCTGTTACTTTTGAATTCAGCTTCATTTGAGTGTGTGAGAGGTGAGTTAAACATAGCAAGTTTCTTTGAATCCACTAGTCCAGTTCCTTACAGTCCTCGCTCCTTTCTGAAGCCCAGGTGTCCGCATGTTTATTGGCCTCCTGGTCTCCCGAGCTCCTATCAGAATGGCCTCTTATGCGGCTCTGCTCCCAGCGTCTTAGGGCTTTTCCAGCTTTTGGCTCCCTACTCTTGATATTCCTCTCACAAACCCCAGTGACAGTTCCATTCTTTGATACCTGCTTTCTGTATTTTTCTTTTTGTTGTGACAAGCTGTCTGACAAAAGCAACTTAAGGTAGGGTTTACTTGAGGGTGGCAGGAAAGCATGGAGCATGAGGTGACTGGTCATATTGCATCAAGTCAGGAAGATGGGGAGATGGAGAGGGGGAAGGGAGGGGGAAGCATGGAGGCAGGAGCATGAGGTGACTGGTCATATTGCATCAAGTCAGGAAGATGGGGAGATGGAGAGGGGGGAAGCATGGAGGCAGGAGCATGAAGTGACTGGTCATATTGCATCAAGTCAGGAAGATGGGGAGATGGAGAGGGGGGAAGAGAGGGAGAGAGAGACAGACTTGTTACATTTCACTTTCTTTTCATTCATCTGGGGACCCCAGCCCATGAGATGATATTGCCCACTTTCAGGGTAGGGCCTCACTATTCAGTTAATCCTTGCTGGGAATGCATTTTACAGATATCCTTTTCCTACTGAGCAATTCTAAAATTTCAGAGAAGCTGACCGTCAAGATTAACAGTGACGGGGGGGGAGGACAGGTCAGTCAGTGTGACTCCTGCCGCTGTGAACGAGCTGGTGTGGACAGCTGCCCTACCAAGGCCACCCTGGGTTCTTTGGGTTCCATTTTGTTTATATGGAGTGGAGACTCCCTCTTTGCAACCCAGCAAGCGCTGCAAGCTACAATGCTCACAGGATGAGCAGTGTGTGGGAAATGGGTCCTCCTATCGGAAATAGGTGTGTGGCTTTAGGTCCATTGTAAGTCTAATGGGGCACCGGCAACTGGGTATCAGCCAGGGGGTGCAGCATCTTGCCAGATCTCCATTTTCTAAGAGCAAAGCTTAGGTTTATATATGAAATCTTCCAGCTTTTAAAAGTTGGCAAATAATTTAAAAATAAAAAAAAAAACATTTGCAGGCCAAACAAAACATCTGTGGGTTGCTGCCTATTTTCGACCTCCGGCCCAGACCAATTAATGGATAGCTGTCTTCTGTGTCCCCTTCCGGCAGTGGGAAGCGTCCGGAAGTCTCTAGGATTGACCACTAGTGGGGCAGTGAGGCGGGGGAGAGAAAGGCTGCTCTGGCTTGGCTTTGGCCTGTTAGCCATTTGTACAATAAATATTTATCGGATGGGCTGTGTTCAAAGCCCTCCTGTTCCCTCCAGCTTCCTGCCTGGCGCGTTAGGGTGAGTCCTGTCTTGCTCGTGCTGGCAGACTGGAAGGTTCCATGTTTCTTTCTGGGTGTAGCTAGGAAGGAGGCAGCAGGAAGAGTCTCAGGAAGGAGTGTGAGGGGATAAACTGGGCCCACCAGGTCTCTGGCCCTCAAAGGCCCTTTGGGAATCCACACAGAAGCTCCCCAGGGTAGACACTCTTCTTCTGATCTGGAATGGAGCAAAGGGAGTCTTCCAGGTCCATGTTCCCCGCAAGTCATGGAAGGCTATATCAGGAGCAGAAGAAGACACCTCTGAGGAGCAAACAGCATTCAACACTCCAGGTGGAAGGCTGGGCCCTGTGTGTGTGTCTGTGTTTCGTATTTTTCAGTTACTTAAAGTTTATATGAGTTGTTTTCATATAATGTTTGGGATATATCCTCTCTTCTCCCCCAACTCCTCCCAGATCCCCACCCCAACCTGTCTACCCATCCAACTTCATGTTCTTTCTTGAAAACCACACAAACTTCCCCAAAAAACAAAACCTGAAAATCAAAACAAACTGAAACACAGACAGACAGACAGACAGACAGACAGACACACACACACACACACACACACACACACACACACACACGCACACGCACACGCACACACACCAAACAAGACAAAATACACACACACTCACAAAACAGCCACAGAGTCTCTTCACTGACTAACTACTCCTGGGTATGGGGCCTGCCCTGGAGTGTCGTTAATATACTCAGTGACACTCCCCTGGAGAAAATGCATTTTCCCTTTCCTAGCAGGTATCAGTTGTAAATAGCTTCTTGGTTAGGGGTGGGACTTTGCCCACTTTCCCTTCCAGGGCTGGTGTTCTGTCTGGTTTGGACTTGGGCAGGTTGAGTGTGTTGCCGCGGGCTCTGAGTCCATAGGTGTATCGGTTCTGTTGAGTCTGGACGTTGCGGCTTCCTTGGAGTCATCCACTACCTCTGGCTCTTACAATCTTTCTCCCTCCTCTACTGCATAGATCTCTGAGCCTCGAAGGGATGGGTTTGATGAAGACATCCCGTTAAGGGCTGAGTACTCTCACTCCCTGCACGTTGTCCATCTGTCTGTCTGTGCCCTGTGTCTTACAGTTGCTAGTTAGGTAACCCATCAGCTGGCTTTTCTTTTACCCAGAATGCTCTGTACTTAGAGGTACCTTAGATCCTTAGATTTCTGGGCCTGCCTTTCTTCTTCTCATCTTCCCTTCCCCCCCCCCCTTTGGGGTGTGTGTGTGTGTGTGTGTGTGTGTGTGTGTGTGTACACGTATATGCATGTGTGCCTGTGTGTCTTGCATGTACACATTTATGTGGGGAAGCCAGAAGTCAACCTGAAGTGTCATTCCTTAGATCCCTTCCACCTTTGGTTTGAGACAGGGTCTCTCTCTAGCTTGGAACTTGCTAAGTAGGCCAGGCTGGATTGCTGGGGAGTCTTAGGGATCTGCCTGCCTGTCACCCTGGGGCTCATATGCTAACTGTGAACAATTGTTGGGCCTTTTTGTTTGTTCATTTTTGTTGTTTTAAACAGGGCTCTGACGGTTGAACTCAGGTCCTTGTGATTGGATGGCAAGTACGTCATCTATTGAATCTTCTCCCTAGCCCATCATGTTTTATTTTTGACAGACTCCCAGCAGCTACTGGGAGCTATTTGAACTCTCTGGCTGCTGAACTCGGCTTCTTGATGGGCAGGACAGCTCTCTCTGGCTGGCTTAGAATGAGAGGCCAGGCTCGAGGTGTCCGTGGCCAGAGTGACTGCAGAAGCTTTGAGAACTGCTATACAAATATCTCTTGTCCATGTGGTTTCAACTGCAGTACTTCAACATCCAAAGATCTTGTTGCACAGGCTCGTGGCGACATGGGAGAAGCTCCGTGGGTGGGCAGGGGATACCTCATGTTGATCAGCGGCAGCGCAGTACCCAGTCCCTGACCATGCCTCAGAGAGATCCTCAGTCCCTGACCATGCCTCAGAGAGATCCTCAGAGACCACCCCCCTCACACTCTTCTAGGATACACCTTGCCCTCCAGATCACTAGAGGGCCATTTCTGGCTCTTAGCAGGGTTGGCCAGGCACTGAGCAAATGGGGGCATCTGTGACCTAATCTGTTGGTTGTTCTGTGCCTTTTAAAATGCAGCTTCTCATTGACGACCCCCCCCAACAGAATTTTGGGGAAATCTTTCTTTTAGACACCTAGATTGAGGTGTAATTGACATACAATGACACACATTTAAAACGTACAATATGATGATTTTTTTTAATGTTTGTATACAAACCCGAAAGCCATTGCAACGATCAAGATACTGAACTGGTCAAAGTCAGTAATGCCACCCTTCAGTTTCCTTACTGCCTCCCAGGTGGCCCATGCCCAGTCACTGTGCATTAGTTTGCATCTCCTGAAATTTTGTATGAGTCGAGTCACGTGGTACATGCTCTTTTGGACTGGTTTCTTTCACCTAGGATGCTTTTTAGATTTGGCCATGTTTTGTGTGTCTTAGGTGTCTCCCCAAGACCAGGCATGTTGTATAATACACCATATCTTGAACATTCTGGACAGATTCTCTGGGCTTGTCTGTTATCAATGGCAACTATTTACCAGTTGAAAAGTGGGAAGCAATAATATTCATCTGACCAGTTTTCTCTTAAAGCCATTTCCATAATGACAATAATGATGGGACTCAATTATATTTTTATTTCAGTCACTCCTGATAATAAAAATTGAAGAAATAAAAATATCTAAAAAAAATGAATTCCTTTCTATGGCTGGATGGCATTTCATCACAAGGATATAAAGGGACAAGTTGGGACTGGAGATCCAGCCCTTCAATAGGACAAGAGTTAGGTTCCCAGCACCCGTATAGGACAACCCATAACCATCTGTACCTCCAGCTTCAGGGAATCTGACTATCATTTGTGGCCTCAGTGGATACTTCACTCATGTGTACTTAACCACACACAGACATAGGCATACACATAATTAAAAATTAAATCTTTTAAAAAATGGATGTTGACACTTGGGGACTTTAAAATTTTTATTTTATTTGAGTTTCAGGGTGTCTTCAATTTTAAAAGAGTTTACTATAGGAGTGGGGTTTTTTATTTTCTGAAAGTATATTTTGGAAAAAAAACCCAAATATTTGTTTAGCATTTATTTGTCCCCATGTTTTCACTTAGTCAAATCACTGAAGGAACGTGTTCATTACCTGCTATGTCAGCTTTATGCCAGGCTGGGTGGTACTTTCTGGGCAAGAGGAAGTTACATCCCAGCTGGTAGCTGACTGGCTCATGTAACCCTATCGGTAGGGACACCTGGTCGTCTGTGTGATGTGGACTGGAGTTTACACACAGTCTGTCATCATTGTCAGTCTGCTGAGATCTTGCTCCTGGCTCCTCCTTGAATGACCTTTCCTTGCCATCCTGTAGGACAGGCCTGCAGATATGCGTTCCATGTGCTGGGCTCATGCATGTTAGGCATGTGCTCTGCCACTGAACTTTCATCTCCCCAACCCCCGCCCACCCCTTTACTTTTTTCAACTTTGAGATGGGGGTCTTACTAAGTTGCCTGGGCTGGCTCTAGACTTTGAATCATCATGCCTCTGCCTCCCAAGAGGCTGTCTGGTATTATAAGCCTATACCCAGCAGGTCTGGTAAAAGGTGAGAATTTCAAGCAAGTGTGGCAGAACTTGGCAAGCCTGTGAAGGGCATTGTGTCCCCTTTCAGCCTGATCTCATAGCTGCTTACACCATTAAAAAAAAAAAAAAAGCAAAAGAGATTGACCCCAGATGTTGGTGTTTCTAGAACATTCTCACATCTCCTGATCTTGTTCGAGGAATAACTCTGAAATTCAAGAGTGATTGCTTAGTCTCACGTTGGGTGGTATTTTCTAGAACGTGAGTGAAAAGTAACCTGTGGCACTTATGCCAGTGTACACTGCTCAGGTAAGGAAGGGCCTGTGTGAGAAGTTTCTCAAACGCTCCCCTCTTCCTGGGAGATGGGAGATGCTTAAAGTGTCCATCAAGTAGCAAGGAGAGAAACCTAATTGAGAACCCAGGTCCCAGGTCTCATCCCCATCCATGTTCCCACCATGTCTGCCTGCAGACTGACGGACAGCATTACACAGTAGAAGCTGGGTTTCCTGTTTGCTGTTCATATAGTTTAACTCTAATGTCCTTTGCCATTGTGACCTGGATGACAGTGAGCCTCTCTCAGCTTCATGATCTTCTTTTGGAAAATGCAGCCCTTGTCCCACTGAATTAATATATTTAAAGCACTTTATTTATAACTACTTGGCATGATACTCGCCTATGTGAAGCAGCTGCCCCGAGGTGTCTCTTTAAGGAGGTGAGGTAGGAAAAGCTAGTTCCCAAAGAGCCTGAAACAAAACAGGATTGTTTGTAGTCCTGAATCTCAAGCAAAGGAAGTTGGGAAGACACAGGCACATAGTAGGCACTTTAATAGAGACAGACCTGTTAACCAAGCTCTCTTCCTCCAACAGGTGATTGGGGTAGCCATCTGGTCAGTGGTCGGGAGGCTGGAGGGCTGGCCCTTCATGGCTCAGGCTGAGGGGTCAATCCAGTCCAAGGAGAATCGGTGTCTGGGGCCCTTCCCATGTAGTGTCTGTGTTTCATGTTGTGCTGAGGGAAACTTCCTTAAAGAAGCAGATGCTCCCATGGTAGGAGGGTGGGGGCAGGCACGGGCCATGCTCTCTTCAGGAAAAGCCAGTAGCTACCTCCTTAAGGGGTGTGGGGATGGCTGGGTTAGAATTTGGTGACAAGCTCTTCCATTTCCTCTCCTATACAGCCCAGGAAGCGCTCTCTCTCTCTCTCTCTCTCTCTCTCTCTCTCTCTCTCTCTCTCTCTCTCTCTCTCTCTCTCTCTCTCTCTCTCTCTCTCTCTGTCTCCCCCCCCCCCCTCTCTCTGTCTCTCCCCCTCTCTCCCCCTCCCCCGGTATTGAACACTCCCTTACACTGTTAGGCACGCCCCCAGCCCTGCACTGTGGAACAGGGTTCCAGAGGCTGTTCTCTGGCCTGGACCAAGCAGCCTGCCTTCCTGATTGACAGGCTGCAGTGATAGAAGGCCTGTAGCAGGGTGCACAGGGGTAAGTGGGGCCTTGCAGCGGGAACCTCTGCCTCTGTGGCCTCAGCCACTTGTGTAGTTGCCTCAGTGGATGCGATTCTCACTGGGACATTGATGGTTTTAGGTCACAGCTTCCTGGAGTAAAGGAAAGCATTACAGCTCCCTCTGAACTGTCTGTAGTAGATGTCCACTCATGGCCTCATTTTCCTCATGAAGAAACAACAAACGTGGTGATGCCGAAATGCCCGCTGCTCCAAAGTCCCAGGGTTCCTGAGCTTTGGAGCATTCCCCAGGGTTCCATTATGCTCAGTCTCACACCAGGTCAGATCCCACCGAAGCCAGCCGTGGCTGTGAGCTTCTCTGACCTGCCTCATCAATTCAAGAGCCCGGACTTGAGGCTAGCCACTGTGAGACCTTGTTCTCTTTTCTGGTGTGAGGTAGCCTCAGCTCCAGGAAGTGGTTAGTGTTAGTTTGGTCCTCCCACACACAGGCTGATTGACAGGCTTGGTTGCTGTTACTGATAACGCGCTTTTGATTTCTTTGGGTTTTTGCTTTTGACCCGCAGAGTGGTGGAAGCCCAAAGCTTCCCCTGTCACCATGTCCCACATGCGGTGGAGAGAAAAGGTGGCCTTTCTGTAGGTGTCCTCAGCCGGTCCTCACTTGCTTTGCTGTTATCGGTGATTCTCTGTCTCAGCCCTGAGTGGCAGTCGCAGGAGGAGGAAGCTACAGTGTCTACGTGCTACTACTGTCTCTCTCCCTGGTACTTGGAATGCCAGACAGTGCAGAGTCACTAGAGACCTTGAACCAGTTGCTTTTGGACCAGATGGCCCACACTTAGAGACTGGCGCTTCAGTGGGTGGCATGGCCTGAGAGAAACACCAAGCACTCCCGGTCCTTGTGCCTGCTGCTCACGCCTGCTCTAGGATGCTGCTCCAGAAGGCTGTGCTTTCTAGGCTATTGAATCTGATGCTGATGAAACATCCAGTTGATGATATCAATTAAGTAGATGGAGTGCAAGGTCCTCTGTAGCCATCCTGACAGGAACAGATGTTTCTAAAGAGACACTTGTGCCCTTCCCTTTGTTGCTCAGGCTATTGGTACAACAGACCCCAAGGAATGGACATTTCCCAGAGGTCTCAGGCTGGTAAGAACGAAGACGCTGTCAGACCACCTTGCTGGAGAAAGTGGAGTTGATGATTGATCAATGGCAGGTGGGACTACACACTGAGCGGGGATGCTTAGCTGTGTGTTTATCTAAACCTCATGTCAGGTCCCTGAAGATGGACTGGGGAAGGGGCGTTGCGGGACATCTTTATTCCTCTTCCCAGTGTTGTCACATTGAAGAAATCTTTCTTTATATTCACTACTCACATGTTGTGACTGGATATCTGAGTCTGGCTGGTCAGGACTGCCAGGACCTAGGCTTTGACCTTGCCACCTCTAGTAGCTTGTCTAATGTCTACCCGCACCTTAGCTACAGGTGACTTTGCCTGTCTGGCATGGCAAGTGACGCAGGCAAGCTTCCCCATTCAAAAGAATTGCAGTCTCTAGCGCTTCCCTGTCCTTGCTAGATGACCAGCACCCGTGTCTGTCACGCCTTTGCTGTTTTAGACCAGCTGCTTGTTGAGGGAGCATTTCTGGTGGCAGCCTGTGTTGTGTGTCTGTGGATTCTTTGGACTTGGCTGGCTACAGGGTGGCCTAAGGTCTGTGTGTGTCTCTGACATCTTCTGAGACATGTCGTGTAGCCGGCTGTTAATGCACAGAGTTTTAGTAATCTGGTCATGGCATTCTTCTGATATGACCCATTAGCCCACCCTTCCAGGTCCAGGAGAAGGTCGCCTGAGTCTCCTTGCCCACCAGGAGCTCCTGGCCTAGATGGGCAGGGAGTTGGATCACACAAGGCCATGAGGGCTAAGCTAAGCATTGGAGGTAGCGGGGATTTTCAGAAGCAAGAGAGGGGGTGGAGGGAGGCCAGCGGGCAGGAAGAACCACAGGATGGGATGCTGTGGAGGCCTTACTGTGGAATGGGCAGTTTGGGAAAGAACAGAGTGTCCTGGTGGTGGTGGTGGTGTGGTGTGGTGGTTGGGGTTGCCTTGAACTCTGCTTTTTGTCGTGGCTGCTTCAGGAACTCAGGCTTTGATCAAGAATTTGTATCCCCTAGGAGGCCTGCTTATGTGGAATGGCATGGTCATCTTCCTTTCTACAGATTGTGCAGCAGGATGGCTGAAGGCCTCTGTTTGGAACTCCTGTCTTCTGCCTGGAGAGGTGCTGACAGAGGTTAGATTGCCCCAGCAAACCAGAGCCCTTTGTTTAGGTACAATTGAAGTCCTTCCCATAGACAGAAAGGAATGCCTGTGGCTGTGGAACTCTGCCTGGCCCTGTTAAGCCTGGGCTGTACAGAATCTTGATTTTACTACCATTTATGATGGAAACTGCTCTGAAAAGCTTTGATTAAAAAAAAGGGGGGACATGTAGGTGGAATGCTGGCAATGAGGCCCCACAATCACCACATTGTCTATAGGCGAAAGTAGCCCCTTACTGAACTTTGTGGTACTTAACTTCGTGTAGAAATCAGTCATTTCCAAGGCTGGAGAGATTTGCGTTCACATGCCATCACTCATATTAGGCAGCTTGCCACCTGTAATTCCAGGTCCAAAGGACCTCAGTGGCCTCTTTTGCAGACACTCCCACACATGTGGCGCGCAATGACAAGCAAGTAAGAAATCTTAAAGAATTGATGATTTAGCTCTCCTTCCTTATTTCCAGCTCCCCAACTCTTGCTTCTTTCCTATTCCTATAGCCAAACTGGAAGGTTTGAGAAACCTAAAGGCGGTCATGGAGCTCATGGTAGATCGCTTGCTTGCCCAGCATGCATAAGGCTCAACATCCATTTCTGTTGTTGGCAAAAGATGGCCCACGGGGCTGGCCGTAGCGGAGTGGAAAGCACAAGCATGAGGCACTGGGGCAAGGGGAGGAGACTCCCTCTTCATAGAGTAGGGAGCAGGGCCTTGGAGTGTGTGTGGCTCAGTGGGCAGAGCGCTTGCTTAGCACATGTGAAGCCATGGAAGAAAGGATGGGGGCTGTCTCCTTTCTCAGATGTGTTGTTTGGATGTTTCTAAAAGTGTTGTAAAACAGGAGCCGAGGAAGCCCTTGTCCCTGGCCACCTCTCTGTGTGTGTCACCGAGTCACACGGCACACACTTAGCTTGTTTCGTTGCACTCAGGGTCGCTGTGTTACCTCTCTGGCTGATGACTCATGTAACTTTGGAAGTCAAAACTGTGCAATCAACACAGAACCTCATTTTCTCTTCTTTCCTCTCCCTCCTACCCCTCCTCTCCAATCACAAATGCCACTTTGTATTTTCTCTTTAGCTCTGGGATCTATAAGGTTATCTAGAACTAGACAGACAGCTGGCCTCCTTCACATGGTTCTGCTTGTCCTACTGAGGGCCTGTAAGAATCTTCAAGGAAGGGGAGGGAGGGAGGGAGGGAGGGAGGGAGGGAGGGAGGGAGGGAGGGAGGGAGGGAGGGAGGGAGGGAGGATGAAACCCAACCTCTGAGCATGTAGCCTTGCCCGCTCAGAAGTGATTCCTGTCTTGACTCAGGCAAACCCCAGGGAGGTGGGAGGCTGGGGAACTGGGAAAGGAGGCGTGTGAGAAAACTGGGAAAGGAGGCGTGTGAGAGGACATTTAGCCTGTTACTGGTTTCTGCTTTGAGAGAGAGAGAGAGAGAGAGAGAGAGAGAGAGAGAGAGAGAGAGAGAGAGAGAGAGAGAGAGAGAGAGAGAGAGAGAGTGTGTGTGTGTGTGTGTGTGTGTGGCGGGGGGGGGAGAGCAGGGGAGGGGAACAAGACTGACTAAAAATCCTGCCAGCAGAATTGCTTGTTTGGTGAAGTGAGTTAACATTGAAGTTCACTTGGCAGAGGAGATCTGAGGAATGGCCCTTATGGGGGAGTAGCTGTCTGTGTCCTGCCTTGTTTTGAAGAGAACAAAGGCAGGCCTCTATCTCCAGGTCATTAGGAGTGGAAGGCCCTCTAACAATGGCTAGATTCCTCAGCTCTTCCTTTCCTTTCCTTTCTTGTGGAGTTCCACTTTTGAGGCTGACACACATCTTTCCCTGAATAACCACTTTTGTGTCTATTGTGTCGGTTTTTTTTTTTTTTTGTTTTTTGTTTTTTGTTTTTACGAGACAGGGTTTCTCTGTATTGTTTTGGAGGCTGTTGGTCCAGCCTGGCCTCGAACTCACAGAGATCCGCCTGCCTCTGCCTCCCGAGTGCTGGTATTAAAGGGGTGCGCCACCACCGCCCGGCCTTGTGTCGTGGTTTTAAGAAGCGATTCTTTAATTGTATAGGCCTCAGGCTGGCGCTTTATTTTATTCTGCCAAACTGATGATGCCAACTAACCCATTTTCCATAGGGCATTTTGGAAGCTGTGTGTCCCGGGGCTGATCTGAGCAGAGCAGAGCTGTCCAGAGTGAGGCCTGAGTCGTGTAGGATGAGAAGTGTCCAACAAGTAACCAGGAGACTTGCCTTCTGACTCTCTCTGGTTCATGGGGGATGCTTTGGGGTTTTGTTACAGGGTGAGGGTGTGTAGGACTGTACGAAAAGCTGGTGTAGAGTGCTTGTTAGCCCCCGTCGTCAGGTTGGCAAGGGCTGGAGCGCCCTGGGTGCTCTGTGAGTTATCTCAAAGACCAATGGGCCATCTTAGTCCCAATTCTGGAAGCAAGTGCAAGCAGTGGAGCTTTCCAACACAGCAGAATGCCGGTGCAGATGGCTCTGAGGGCATTCCTTTGACTTACGGTGAGCAGAATTAGTTTGGTTCTTAGCAGTATCCTCCGTAGCTAGAATGGTCTGCAGTACTGACAGCCCCGAAGAACTGCAGACTGGTTGATGTAGTGTTAGGGGGGGGAAAAGCCAGCGTATAAAAAGCAAAACTGAAGCAGGTCTCTGGTGAATTGACAACAGGCCATGCTGTCCTGATATTCTTGGTGACTTTGGATGTCACCTAACGCCATATATAGTTTTCACTTGAAAACAAGAATAAAGCCCCCATCCCACCACACCCAGGACCATTGTAGTCCATGAGAACTGCTGGGACAGGGTCTGCTCTGAGGTTTCCATTGCACCCCCCCCCCCATCCACCAGTAGGCCTGCCGTTAGCCCAGGGCTCTCCAGGGGAGTGGAGAAGCACATCCCTCTGATGCTGCTCATGTTTAGATTTCCCTGTGGGGCCAGGTGCTGCTGAAGGTTGTGCAGGGCACAGGAAGTGATGACATCATCCCTCTTCTCCTCATCCCACTGCCACCCATGTCTATGGTGCCAATATATGGGAAGCTGGTCTTGGTTGACTCACAGTCAGTATCTACGTTTCTGTTGACCAGCCTCCTCCTGTTCAAAAAGGCCAGCCTCCTCCTTTTCAAAAAGGCCATACCCTGAGCCCACCCCCAGGATACCTCAAGGACTAGAGGGTCAGTCTGTGGGTGAGGTTCAGCTTCCCCAAAAGAGCAAGGCCAAATCCCCTGATTTCTGGGGAGGTCCTTTGCATAGAAGGAACATTCTGGTATGAGTACTTCAAGAGTCAAATATGGAGAGGTCCCAGATTGATTGCCCATAGCCCCAAAGCTACACAATAAGACCAATACAAGGAGCTGTTTAGGCTACTAGCACCTCACCCTTCACCCCACCCCTGTTAACTGATGTGAGCATCTAAGCCAAACTCAGAGTCACTTACTTAGCTTTGCTCTTTGGACCAGAAAGGAAAAAAAAAAAAAAAAAGACAAGAATAAAACCCACATATAATGCAAAACTCAAGAAAAATGTAAATTTCTATAAGTCAGTGAAGCTCAGATGTGTGGTGGGGATTACTTTGTGCAGAGAATGGGTGTTCCAGCTGGCACCGGCATGGCCTGGGAATTCTGTGGATAGGTGTGGTTTTCACTGGCAAATCCAAAGTGGGAAAGAGCCTTTCCTTCTTTTATAAAAATCTAGCAGGTGTTGGGGAAACCGAAGAGTAAATCAAAATGATACGGGTGATGGAGGTTTGACTGTGGGACGAATGTCTGTCGGGAGATGTCCTTCTGTATGCTGTGAATAATTTCTCTTATTTGGCTGTGGGACGAATATCTGTTGGGGGATGCCCTTCTGTATGCGGTGAATAGTTTCTCTGATTTTGCTGTGGGACAAATGTCTGTTGGGGGATGTCCTTCTGTATGCTGTGAATAATTTCTCTTATTTGGCTGTGGGACGAATGTCTGTTGGGAGATGTCCTTCTGTATGCTGTGAATAGCTTTTCTTATTGGTTTATGAATAAAGCT